>NC_139705.1:40622007-40707007 GCF_964188405.1 Protomyctophum parallelum
CGCAGCCAGCCAATTTAGCGTATGAGACCGCTGACATGTATTGATATATTCATGCACTTCCCTCATGACCACAGTCTTAGTCACACACAGGGCATAAATCAAAAGGGCAAAGCGGCACTCCACTGGGCCTCGGGGGTGAAATGGCTTGTTGGAAGCAAAAACAACACACATTAACAGACCTAACCCCCACAATGTAAACATCTCATGCAATCGGAGGGCTTATTTGTCTGTGATTGAAACCTGTGGTCTTGCAAAGTAAGCCTTTGGCTGTTTCTGTTGAGTAAGGCAATGGTGTAAAACCATCTCTGCTATTATGGCAGGGGTTCCCTATAACGTTTTCTATATGCCAAGGACCCCCCAAACAGCCCATAACCCTCTGCTTGCCCCCACCCCCCCCCCCCCCCCCCCCCCCCCCCCCCCCTAAATTGCGAAATGGCTTAAAAATAACTAAATTATATTGGTCTCATTGGCTGTGCTTGAGCTTTTTTTTTAAATTATACTGAATTCCATTTGAGTTGCATTGATGCAAAAATAAAAATAAAATACTATACATGTAAAAACACTACCATAGGAGAGGCACCCGAACGAACCTGCAATGACCTCTGTGTCATTATTAATATCTCACCATGGAGAGCTGTTGATGATACGTCTGTCCCTCATGCATGTGCAAAATGAATAAATAAACAAACAAAACAGCTACACGCCACATATCTGGGCTTCACCTATACATTTTATGACACGTTTTGATTTATTCATGTCATACTTCACACACAAATAATACTGCATAATATATCTTTCAAAGGGGAGTCGCTCCCCTGGCTCCACGCAATGCATGCCACATTTACATTACAGCAATAGCAACCCCCTGAAGAATGGAGCATTCTGCATTAGATGGAACACTACCTGTCATCAATGGAAACAAAATAAAAACTGTGTCACACCATTAACCCATTTTGACCATTTGGTCGATAAAAAAAGGCTTCTAAATCCAAACATTTTTCTGAAAACCATGTTTCTATGTCAGTGGTACTCAACCTTTTTCATGTCAAGGACCCCCAGAATTATCTCTATTGGGCCACGGACCCCCATCTCAAAATATAGTAGTTCTAGGAACAGCTCAGAAGCCAATATTTTAGTTAAAAATGTTCGCTCTGAAATATATATTCAAAGATTTGTGCCACATTTTCACGACTTAAAAAAAATAGCAGACCTACAGTACAAGCTCAAGCTTGTAGATCTGCTATTTTTCAATAGCTAAATTATAACATAATGTTTAAAACACCAAAAGGGGTTCCCGCCTAAAATGGGTTAATGTCGGCCATTGATGCAAAAAAAAGAAGAAAACCTCGCCCGGGCGCTGGTCGTGTTTGTGTTGCCGGTAATATTGCTTCCTTTAGTTTTCTCCTCCCGCCCTTTTATTTGTGAGATGGAAACAATTTATTGCTTCTTTACAAATAACACAAAGAGCGATGATGAAACGCACAAGGGCATGTGGTCTGCTGTCTCTTAGAAGACAGGAGAGCCATTGAATTTCATGAATAAATGAATGAATTAAAATTCTATCTAATCATACTTCAGGATCCCCCCACCGCCTCGCTTACGGCCGAGGAATCTCCGTCAGCGGTGCCATTTGCAAACAAACACACACATATATTCTCAGAGTACACACAGAACGCGCCTCGCCATGGCAACGCCACGGATCACCTCTTGCGATATGTCTTTGCGCGCGCGTCTATTCATTAGGACGAGCAGATCATCAATGAAAACAACTCTTTGTTTCTCCGGAGAGAGATGAAAACGCATGGGGCAGCCATCTTTAAGCGGGCACGGAATGTCTTTCTGCATCCAGCAACAGCAGCAGCGTTCATTCATCCTGAGGTGTTTCATCTCCTCCATCTGCCAGTGCCAACATGTTGCTGTTAATTGATGTCTGCAATAAAACCCTGGTCATTTAACTCTGCCAGTGTAAAGTGAGCATAAAGACTCACATGCATAGTTATAGGAGTAAGCACTAATTTATCCATCTCTGGGAATCATACATGAACACCATAGAGACTGAGACCATTACTTGAAAGAACAAACGTAACCAACATAACCTTTGTACATGTTGCTGTGTATACATGGATTGCATACACTTCTTGACAGTCCTAAAGACATGGTTCATCACCTTCAACACCAAGCGGTCTACTGTACTTCAACAACCAGCACCAAATGACTCCATAGCAAGGATAATGGGAGGTCATGCGTGTAGTTACAGCACACGATAAAGGCATGCTCACGATTTTATGGTAATAATTAATCATATTACGTGCATCATATATAACTTCATTGAAATTGAAATGTATAAAAAGGGTCATGTTTGCTTGACAGTGTGTGCAGAGCCATGATTACCATCGTATTTGCAAAAACTAACTGCAAGCAGAAAGACATTTTGCATGATCACAAATGCATGTTGTTTGGACATATGCTGTTTGATGTTTACGTGGTATCCTAGATTCTTTGAAGAACTAAATTGGTTTCTTTTCACTCTATACTTATGTGACCATTTGGGATCATGCCATTTGGGATACTATCTGATCTCGCAATTGTAAGTAGCTCTGGATAAAAGAGTCTGCTAATTGCCTAAATTGTAAATTGTAATGAACCCTTAACACTCAGATGTGGAAGGAATAGGCAAACCTTAACATTGTACTAGCCGCACATATTTCTTATTCCTTCCTTCCTGAGTGGTAGCAGAGCAAGCAAGCTTGTTTTAAAATGAGTCTGGAGACCAACAATATGCTCTAATTGATATGACCTTTAATTGCTCATTCAGTGGTGAGAAGAGCAGAAGAAGACATCAAGTCTGCGTCCCACAGTGGGATTGGGCTAAAGAGGCGCTGCGTAGATTGGCCTCCGCTCCGAGGCCCCATGGACATAATTAAAGCTGAATAACAAACACTTACAGCAGTGGCCCGGTCTCCTGCACTGGACACCAGTTCACTGCTCGCTGTTCCTCTCCCCTCAATCAGACTGGATTTGTTCCTGCGTTGAGAATATAATTGGAGCCTGGACAATTACCAGCGACATGAAACCCAGGTCCTGCTTAACTGCAGCGAGAATGTGGGTATAGTTGTAACGAAGCCCCGCGTGGCACTGTGATTCAGCAGAACTGAGAATAAAATCTCCACTTTTCAAGACGTCGTTGCTATGAAATTAATGATAATTGATACCTTTGTATGTGTATTTATTTTCCCCTATTCTGCGGCAAAGAGATTTTGGTGTTGATGGGAAAAAGTAGTAGGGGAGAGCCGCCATGGTTGTAACATGCAAGTTATCTCTTAATTGGTCAACGTCATCATGACGTCATCTACATGCCCAGGAAGTGTCATCATTGCCTATATGGAAGTACCGCTCAAAAATGAATGCTAGGATATTTTGGAACATAAAATGTTGTCAAGCGGTACTTATCTTTAAAATACATAAATACATACTTTTCTGACGCCTGAGTGTCCATAGTGAAGTTGCTCAAAATGTGGAATGGTTATTGGGAAAATATAGCAGTCAAAGATTATATCAAAAATAACTTTTTGTTTAACACAAAAAGTTACATGGCATGACTTTTATATAATTCTGGAGGATATAAAAAGTATCATGGATTTATAAAATGCACAGGAAACAAGACTAAATCAATTCATGGCCAAACATTCCATCCATGCAAGCAGTGAGTTAAAGCCGCTGAATGGAAGTCTTTGTACAGAACTCAACTATGCCCATCAGATGTGTGCAGTGTTGACTCGATAACTTTATATCGACTACCGTGTGCCTCAGCATTACTTATTTAACAGAATCTTCACCTGTCTGGTTTATATCAGCATCTATACGTCTACATGGAGGAGGGCGTTTTGTTGATTGGTAAACTTGCAATGTTGGCGAGTTGTGAATGTGAAATCCCAAGTTTATTCGTATGGTCTCAATTTGTCTAATGAAAGTACCATGTTTAGACGATGGAGATGGAGTTTCTCCAAAAATATGTCCAGCTAAAAATCTTAACAGCATTCACATATACAAGAGCCAAATTATTAGCTTTCAGTTGCATTAAGTTCCTTCTTTGACATAGTAGCAACAAGACACAATAGCAAAATAATAGAAATAAACTATAACAGTAATAGTAATTAAAAATAGCCTAACTTTATAGTACAACAGTACCACTGTAAAGGTACAGTTATTAATACTAGAAAAAGTGCCCTTCCAGGCACAGGTCTCCACCAGGTTATCCACAGATCCGTGCAGTTAGAGGTAAAACACTTTTCGGCCAGTTATAGCGCCACCTTGAGGCTGAGTTGAAATTGTTCATGTGGCATTTCGTCCTCGGCCTAGTGGGAATGTTGGTGCACAATTTCACGGAAATCACGCGATGTGTTCATGATTTGCAGCATTTTGTTTGAAACTGAGCACTCCTGTGAACTTTGGAAGCCAATCTTAACCAATCAGGATGGAGTCTGATAAATCTGAAAGACCCGTTTTGTTGAATGGCTCTAGAGAGACTGTGTACCAATTTGCGTGATGTTTGGACAAAATCTGTAGGTGTACTGTGCAAAAACTTGTTTTGCACAAAGCGGCCTCCTGGTGGCGCTATAACAGGCTGTTCTGGAAAGTTTGGGGCAGAGGTTCATCGTTGGCATCCAGGGAGTGTGTGTGCAAAATATGGCATCGACCGGGTTAACGGTGGCCGAGATTAGCTGTTCACGGACACACGGACGGACGGACGGACGGACGGACGGACACGCGGACGGACGGAGTGCAAAACATACTCTCCCCACATGCCTTCGGCCTGGTGGAGACAATAAAGTGTCAGGTGCCTCTGTGTGGGGGACATGTTTTAATAATATAATAATTGTGTGTGTGTGTGTGTGTGTGTGTGTGTGTGTGTGTGTGTGTGTGTGTGTGTGTGTGTGTGTGTGTGTGTGTGTGTGTGTGTGTGTGTGTGTGTGTGTGTGTGTGTGTGTGCGCACGACGTGTATATGGTTGTTGGCCTGTTTGTGAGTAATTGTGCATGCACAGCTGCATCTCTGCATCTCATTCGTCATTAAAATGATGCAGATGCTATGTTAACGTATTTTGCTGGGGACCCCCTGGAACCACCTCAAGGACCCCTGGGGGTCCCCGACCCCCACTATGAGCACCAATGGTCTACTCGACTCGCATAGGTTGTCATAGCCCTCTGCGTAGGGGATGTGTCAAAAGCAATGCTAAAGTTAAAGCTGTTGGAAAACAATACCGTTTTTTTCACATCACCTGCAACAGTCCAACAAAAAAGTGTTTATGAGAACATGTCAGGTGAGAAATCAGCCATGCACTCGCTCAGTGCCGGTTCATTCATCTTTTTGCAACATCTAGTTTAAAAGTATACAAATCGGATATGCCTGCAGTTCCGAACAAAGCCTTGTTAACTCCATGCAGCGCCAGTCATCTAACTAAGTGTACAAAATGCTGAGTGTATGAAACACATTGACGGGAAGTACACATGATGAAGGGTACAGCATAGGGCATAAGTGATATGATACAGAAACATGTGGACAGAAAGCAAAAATACATATTAACATTGTTTTTGTTTTCTACTGTATGACATTAATATGATGGGAATGTAATAGCTAGGGCTTGACACATTGAAAATGTAAAGAAATGCATACAGAAGAAAAAAGAAAACATGCACATGCTGCTGAATTTACATAATTGCAAAATGTGAGTGTTGCATATCAACATTTTGTAAATGTTCCCATACAATGAGCTTATTCAGCTGGTTTGAGCCTGGGATCAGCTATGTGAATAAATGTTACTAATAATATAAAACATGAGTCGCTCTCGGCCGCTTTCATTTTGTCAAATTAGCTCTCGGAGGGGAAAGAAGGGTCGGAGACCCCTGGTTTAGAGTGATCCGTCAGCCGCAGCTTATCCACATTCAAGGGCCCAACTCAGGGCCACCACAGCGGTCCCCGAGTGGGTGCGCTCGCGCGTGTGTGTTTGTGTGCGTGTGTGTGTGTGTGTGTGTGTTCACGCGTGCGCGCTACACTCTGCATTCAGCTCCAGTAGACTTCAGTCCACCAGATGATTTCCTGATCACCGCTGGCCTCCACACAGCACGCTGTCATCCCATCCACCTGCAGCCCGGGCCGCCATACATACGCATGCAGGTGTTGGCCGTCTAGACGACGGGCTCATTAGCTTTCCAGCGGCTCACCCAGCAGTGATTGCAGAGGTCTGGTCCTCTGCGTTGGGCTGCGAGGGGAGGGGATGGGGACGGATGGCCCTGATTGAGAGTGTGCTTTATTACCGGGAGGGCTTAGGGGTGCGCGCTCCGTGGATTAGCACGTAAGTCTTCTACCTGCATGCTGAGGTGGGGAGGCCTGGTCAACAACACCCACCGCATGGAGACGGGGTCCGTGGCCCTGGCGGGCCGGGGAGGGGAACAGCTTTACTCACTTTGCATTGATAGACTGGCCAGAGGCTTAGCGTACGCGTCCCCGAGGTCTGGGCGGATTTGTGTTATGGACGATTTGTACTCGGCCGCACGCCGTGTTGCGCGCCGAAAATAGCAGATCTAATGAGCACACGACGCGTCGCAGCTGCCGTGCTTTATGAGCTTATAGATCTACTATTTAGGATTTACAAGACACTGTGTAAATCCAAGTGGAATTCGCCCTTTTCCCACGGCACCCTAAATCTCTACAAAGGTCAGCTATAACATTTTTCATTCTTCTTTTTTGTTGATGT
Source organism: Protomyctophum parallelum (assembly GCF_964188405.1). NCBI lineage: Eukaryota > Metazoa > Chordata > Actinopteri > Myctophiformes > Myctophidae > Protomyctophum > Protomyctophum parallelum. Next base: position 40,628,761 of record NC_139705.1, read on the forward strand.
TAATTCGGGTTAATTAGTTGTAATAACTCTGGCTTGGAGGCGAGAGCTGCCGAGGCACGTTTAAGGGTGTCTTAACATCTTTCAGGCAGTGCTACATGAAAGGGCCGCTCAGCAGTGAGGCCTGTAATTGTTGCAGCTTTGCTTCTCTGGCTCGGGGGCAGAGCTGGTCAAACGAGTGGCAGCCTGTGCCCTTTTCCACTCGGGGGTCTCTTTCAAGTGGGCAGAGCTGCCCTTCAAGCTGACAGGCTGCTAGCTTTCTGAGACACAGGTGAGTGACAACATGGCTTCCAGCTGTATGTTACCTCACCCTGGGAAAGTACTTACATGTAAAAGTAGCAGCACCACAATACAGAAATACAAGTAAAAGTCCTGTATTCAAAAAATATATTGGCAGCAAAATATACAGTAAACTAAAAGTACAGTACTTGAAATTGTGGAATCAACTATTTGTATGTTTTGTATAGGAATTCTACAAATCTACAAAGTAACTACCGGTTGTAACTAAAGTTTACAAATAATTGTAGTGGAGTAAAAAGCCAAATATAGTCCAAGTATAAAGTATTGAACAATTAACATACCTCAGAAGAGTACTTAAATACAATAGAGTCAATGCACACACTGGTGAAACGATAGGCTGTGCTCCATGCCTGTCTGGCTCTGCAGTTCAACGGGAACTCTCTGCTCCTGTAGCACACACTGTACAAGCTGCACTTGTATATTACTGAGGGCTTTCATTTGCTTGTTAAAATACTGTATCTCTGTCTGCAGGTGACTGTCACATTACATCACAAATCATGCCATGCCGCAGAAGTCGAGTAAAATGTTTTAGTTTTGAATCGCAAGTTCAATTTAACCACGAAAGCCCTAGAGTATATACTTATCCATGTGATGCATAATTGAAGGATATATAGACAGTATATATATATATATATATATATATATATATATAGACAGTATATATATATATATATATATATATACACACCATTTTGGGCAGGAACACCTTTTGTTGTTAGCATTATGTTATGCTTTAGCTATTGAAAAATAGCAGATCTACAAGCTCATAGCGCACCACCGAGTGGCGTGCTACGAGCTTGTAGGTCTGCTATTTTAGAAAAATCAAAGAACCACTGACATAGAAACATAGCTTATTCAGAAAACTGTCAGGATGTAGAAGACATTTTTAGAATCTGATCTCAGGTCAAAATGGGATATATATATATACGTCTTTTTTACTTTCACCTATAATGACATGCTCAAACTATACTATAGGTACACTATAGGTTGAAGGTGGATGAATTGTGCCAGTATCCTTATAGCAGTAACAGAGCTCCTAGAGCCAGACTAATGTTTCTAGTCCTCAACAGAGACGTGCACCTCCCTCGCTATAGACTAATGTTTCTAGTCCTCAACAGAGGCGTGCACCTCCCTCGCTATAGACTAATGTTTCTAGTCCTCAACAGAGGCGTGCACCTCCCTCGCTATAGACTAATGTTTCTAGTCCTCAACAGAGGCGTGCACCTCCCTCGCTATAGACTAATGTTTCTAGTCCTCAACAGAGACGTGCACCTCCCTCGCTATAGACTAATGTTTCTAGTCCTCAACAGAGACGTGCACCTCCCTCGCTATAGACTAATGTTTCTAGTCCTCAACAGAGGCGTGCACCTCCCTCGCTATAGACTAATGTTTCTAGTCCTCAACAGAGGCGTGCACCTCCCTCACTATAGACTAATGTTTCTAGTCCTCAACAGAGGCGTGCACCTCCCTCGCTATAGACTAGACTAATGTTTCTAGTCCTCAACAGAGGCGTGCACCTCCCTCGCTATAGACTAATGTTTCTAGTCCTCAACAGAGGCGTGCACCTCCCTCGCTATAGACTAATGTTTCTAGTCCTCAACAGAGGCGTGCACCTCCCTCGCTATAGACTAATGTTTCTAGTCCTCAACAGAGGCGTGCACCTCCCTCGCTATAGACTAATGTTTCTAGTCCTCAACAGAGGCGTGCACCTCCCTCGCTATAGACTAATGTTTCTAGTCCTCAACAGAGGCGTGCACCTCCCTCGCTATAGACTAATGTTTCTAGTCCTCAACAGAGGCGTGCCCCTCCCTCGCTATAGACTAGACTAATGTTTCTAGTCCTCAACAGAGGCTTGCACCTCCCTCGCTATAGACTAATGTTTCTAGTCCTCAACAGAGGCGTGCACCTCCCTCGCTATAGACTAATGTTTCTAGTCCTCAACAGAGGCGTGCACCTCCCTCGCTATAGACTAATGTTTCTAGTCCTCAACAGAGGCGTGCACCTCCCTCGCTATAGACTAATGTTTCTAGTCCTCAACAGAGGCGTGCACCTCCCTCGCTATAGACTAATGTTTCTAGTCCTCAACAGAGGCGTGCACCTCCCTCGCTATAGACTAATGTTTCTAGTCCTCAACAGAGGCGTGCACCTCCCTCGCTATAGACTAGACTAATGTTTCTAGTCCTCAACAGAGGCGTGCACCTCCCTCGCTATAGACTAATGTTTCTAGTCCTCAACAGAGGCGTGCACCTCCCTCGCTATAGACTAATGTTTCTAGTCCTCAACAGAGGCGTGCACCTCCCTCGCTATAGACTAATGTTTCTAGTCCTCAACAGAGGCGTGCACCTCCCTCGCTATAGACTAGACTAATGTTTCTAGTCCTCAACAGAGGCGTGCACCTCCCTCGCTATAGACTAATGTTTCTAGTCCTCAACAGAGGCGTGCACCTCCCTCGCTATAACTAGACTAATGTTTCTAGTCCTCAACAGAGGCGTGCACCTCCCTCGCTATAGACTAATGTTTCTAGTCCTCAACAGAGGCGTGCACCTCCCTCGCTATAGACGAATGTTTCTAGTCCTCAACAGAGGCGTGCACCTCCCACGCTATAGACTAATGTTTCTAGTCCTCAACAGAGGCGTGCACCTCCCTCGCTATAGACTAATGTTTCTAGTCCTCAACAGAGGCGTGCACCTCCCTCGCTATAGACTAATGTTTCTAGTCCTCAACAGAGGCGTGCACCTCCCTCGCTATAGACTAATGTTTCTAGTCCTCAACAGAGGCGTGCCCCTCCCTCGCTATAGACTAGACTAATGTTTCTAGTCCTCAACAGAGGCTTGCACCTCCCTCGCTATAGACTAATGTTTCTAGTCCTCAACAGAGGCGTGCACCTCCCTCGCTATAGACTAATGTTTCTAGTCCTCAACAGAGGCGTGCACCTCCCTCGCTATAGACTAATGTTTCTAGTCCTCAACAGAGGCGTGCACCTCCCTCGCTATAGACTAATGTTTCTAGTCCTCAACAGAGGCGTGCACCTCCCTCGCTATAGACTAATGTTTCTAGTCCTCAACAGAGGCGTGCACCTCCCTCGCTATAGACTAATGTTTCTAGTCCTCAACAGAGGCGTGCACCTCCCTCGCTATAGACTAGACTAATGTTTCTAGTCCTCAACAGAGGCGTGCACCTCCCTCGCTATAGACTAATGTTTCTAGTCCTCAACAGAGGCGTGCACCTCCCTCGCTATAGACTAATGTTTCTAGTCCTCAACAGAGGCGTGCACCTCCCTCGCTATAGACTAATGTTTCTAGTCCTCAACAGAGGCGTGCACCTCCCTCGCTATAGACTAGACTAATGTTTCTAGTCCTCAACAGAGGCGTGCACCTCCCTCGCTATAGACTAATGTTTCTAGTCCTCAACAGAGGCGTGCACCTCCCTCGCTATAACTAGACTAATGTTTCTAGTCCTCAACAGAGGCGTGCACCTCCCTCGCTATAGACTAATGTTTCTAGTCCTCAACAGAGGCGTGCACCTCCCTCGCTATAGACGAATGTTTCTAGTCCTCAACAGAGGCGTGCACCTCCCACGCTATAGACTAATGTTTCTAGTCCTCAACAGAGGCGTGCACCTCCCTCGCTACAGCTGCCGCCACACACTCAGAAGATTAGACGACAAGAAAGAGAGTCGGAACAATGGAGGAACAAACAACTTTTCTCCGTTGAGCCTTTTGCATAATGATGATGCCTGAGGGCCGAATGATTCACTGGAATCTGTCCTCGGCGAGGGGGGGAGGGGGGACCTAAAATAGCAGCCTCTGATTGTCGTACAATTGGCTTATAGGCTGCAGCCGTGCAGCTGTTCTCTGAGCCCGTCCGCCCGTCATTGAGCTGATGGCTGCTCCCGCTGCCAAACCTATCAGGTAAGCATCCTCACTGCACCCAGAGCCACTCCCTTCCCCTCCGCAGAGGCACGGGGGGTCATAAAATGGAACCTATTTATACAGCAATAATGTATCGTCGGTTTTGGCATTAACCAAAATGTATTCAGTTTTTCTGATTACCATAATGGCGGAGCGGCGGAGTTCAAAGCTTGGATTGTTACAGCTGTGCGCACAGAGAGAGAGAGAGAGAGAGAGAGAGAGAGAGAGAGAGAGAGAGAGAGAGAGAGAGAGAGAGAGAGAGAGAGAGAGAGAGTTCATTGTGAGAGAGGAGGAGGGAAAGACAGTGATTTCCAAAGCAGTCGTAGCTAATTACCTGGGTGCACATTGTGATAAAGCGCTCATCTACCTCTGAGGCCCTCTACTTCCTGCCAAATACACCTCCATCCTTGTTTTTCAGAGCTCATTAGAAAACGCAAGGACACAGCTCCCGGGTGCACTCATCTGATACAAGGCCCTAACTCTTTATACAAAGGTTATTCAAGGTTAATGTCTCAATATGGCGAACCTCACAACACACGCACACACACACACGGACACATGCACATGCACACACGCACACACACACACTCACACAAACACCTCCTGCAGCATGATATACTGTACAGTATAATGTAAACCCTACACAGGCTACTTAGTTGACCAGATTCTCAAGGGCTCTATAGGCCCCATCATGTTTTCGCTCTATACTAAATATCTTTGCCAAGAATACCTGATCTACAAGCTCACAACGCTATAATCCAGAATAGGTCAGCCCTAAACTAGGGATGCTATAGGGTGGTGATAAGCCCCACAAACAAATACATGGAACGTCATCTATGCTGGTGATGATGCATCTGTGAATCACAGTCTATAACATAAGGAACTACAAATCAGGTTTCGTTTTCTTCCATCATGAAATGTAGGTTATTTATAACAGTAGGCCTAGAATGTGAAAATAACAATAACTAGAAAATACTGTGTGGGCATGGCGCTACTCTATGATGATGAATTGACCCGCATGACGTCACAGGGGAAAAATTTACTGAAAAAATTAACTGCAAATAAAATCCCATTAATTTCAATGGGGAAATTCACAGGGGTCGGCTCTGAATAAAGAGTGGGCACGCTACTCGAGCAGACAATAATAATAATGATTATTATCCGTGATGCGATGGATCGTTTACAGAGTGCACACACAACCTGCCTAGCACGAAAAAACACGGTCAGTGGCCAAAGATACATCGCTGTCTGTATGTACGGTTGTGTACGGTTTGTGTGTGTGTGAGTGTGTGTGTGTGTGTGTGTGTGTGTGTGTGTGTGTGTGTGTGTGTGGGTCTCACTCAGATCGCACTGTGACATATAGACGCGTCGTGTTAGACGTGAAACTTCTAGTGCTATACAAAGTGCATCGCTTGTGATAAGACTTGAAAATAACCATCTCTGTTTGAATAACAACAACCCACATAATCCACAGAACGAGGGTTGTACATGCGCATTTTCCATGTCACTCTAATAAAGAGATTACAAGTGTGTGTGTGTGTGTGTGTGTGTGTGTGTGTGTGTGTGTGTGTGTGTGTGTGTGTGTGTGTGTGTGTGTGTGTGTGTGTGTGCGTGCGTGCGTGCGTGCGTGCGTGCGTGCGTGCGTGCTCGGTGGTATCTCCAAATATTAATTAGCCCTCGCCTGTGTATCTGATTACTGACATGCCTGAAGAGAGGTTGATGAAAAAAAAAAAGGAAAGTGGTTTATCTGCTCCTTCCTCCTCCTCTGCTTTGAAACAGGAGGAGCCGATAAAGGCTGGTATCATGAGGTTCATGCGTGGTGAATCATGTCCACCGTGGGCTTTTTTTCTCTCTCCTCAGAAGTCAATAGGCCTGTAACGTGAGCGCAGCACCGGGGCTGTCCCCTGGCAGGCTGACTGAGCCCCGCAAATGAAAACAGAGAGAGAGAGAGAGAGAGAGAGAGAGAGAGAGAGAGAGAGAGAGAGAGAGAGAGAGAGAGAGAGAGAGATGAGACGGGGAGAGTTCAGTGTGCAAACACAGGAGGAGAAAAAATAACCTTCAAGGTCACCTTCAAAGAAGACAGAAAGAGAGGATGGGAGGGAGGGAGGGAGCGTGAGGAAGATGGAGTGATTGAGAGATAGAGAGGGAGGGGGGTTATGGGGGAGGAGGGGGACGATGAGATCAGGGCTCTGGACTCGGAAAGGTAAAATCCGAAGAGGGCGGAACTTTTTTCTGCTGCGATTGGCTTTTTTTCCGTTTGTTTAACGACTGTTCGGTAACAGCACTGCCCTCGCTGCTCAACGAGGTGACATTAAAACGTACGTGGGTTGGTTACCATGTTTTAGTTTGGGTCCCCCACACCCCCCTCCCCCCACCAGCAGGGTAATAGTTTTGAGTGCAGAGGATTACACAAGCCTTATGGCACTAATAGAATTCGGTGAAAGATAGTAAATGTGGGACGCATTCGGCACTGTGGGGCACACGCATGAAATTAGACAATGTTTCATTTTTTTATGGACGATTTAACATTGCTTTATCGATAACAAATCACACTTATCTTTTGATAGCTAAGCTCTCAGCGAAGACAAATATCCTGTTAATTTATCTATTTGTATTTTTACTGGAGTAAAAGTACAAACATAAGAGTATTTATAATGCAGAATGGTCCATTTCACAATATTATTGGATTGTAATTAGTGGCGCATTAATGTGTTTATCACTTCAACGTTGAGGCTGGTAAAGGTGGGGCTGATCTTAATGACTTCATGTGCTGCTGGGTAGCTTAACCTATAACGATACATCATCATTCATCACTTAATGTATGTTTTGTATTAATAATCAGCAAAGTTACGATTTCACTTATTGCATAATGGGTGCAACTACGAGCCATGAAGCACTCCGGCAGTGAGTTAACTGAAAGGCATAATTTATACTTTGTCGTAAGACGGCCGGATTGAAAGTAGCAGATCCACAAAACATGGTAGACTGCACAAGACTGACCTTATAGTAAGTAGTCCACCATGATGTATAAGCCACACAGCTGCAGCCAATATGATTAATAACCGATGCTACCATCTAAGGCAAGTGTTGCGCTGCAGCTGTTTTATCAATTGTTTTAATAAATTATGAAAAAACAATGAGCAATCTAATAATTTTAATAATTAAACTTTGGCAAACCCATGCATGGTTCTGGGCATGCCTAAACTAACACACCCATTATTAATTAAACCCTCTATAGTATCTAGAATAGGGTCAGCTGGGCTTCAAAGTGGTTAATCTTCTATGTAGTTATTTTAACCTGAAGAGCAAAACAAACTACAAAATCAGCCTAGGGTTTCATGACCCTTTTAATAATTGTCTCCAGCATCACACCAGTATGATGAGTGGTTTTTGGTGGTGGTGGTGGTGGTGGGGGGGTCCTGTCATAAGGACGTCAGAAACTGGACCGTTCCAGAAATGCCCCCCCCCAGTGTGGACGTACATTGAGGCGTGACGCTGCAGCAAAACCTATTATCTGCTATTCTGTCACTTTAGCTTTTCCACTACAACCTTGGGACCCGATTCAATTTCAACACTCGAGACGTCTGCCTGCCTCCCTTGACCATCAGTGTCTCTCTCTCTCTCTCTCTCTCTCTCTCTCTCTCTGGGTGAGTGGGTGTGTGTCCTCGGGGGAGGGGGATGGTTGCTTTTTACAGCTCTTCACTCAACCTAAAAAAATAAAAAATAAAAACACTTAGCAGTTAGCGCCAGATATGCAGTTGACTTTTTCTTTCGGCCATTAAAAAAATAAAATGCGTGGCGCCGCTATACCGTCGCTGCAGGGATGTCTTTTTGTCTCGGGGTGGCTGAAGTTTATGGTGTATGCCAGGTGTATGTCAGGAAGAAAAATAAACTTGAGAACATGAGATCTAAGAGCTTTGAGCTTTTGATCTCTTTTCATTTTTCCTGGACGAGGCCTGACCTGAAATAGGGCATGTCAGTTATGCAAACACCAACTTTGGTGAGAGGTTAGCCTCGCTTCCGTGCAAGAGCATCGATAAAGTTTAAATCATTCATGTCAAGGACCCCACGATTCATTATGTATTTGGCCACAGATGCACAGCTGAGAATATTTTGTGCCAGGCAGGGACCCCTACACAATGTTTGAGTTGTTAAAAAATAATTCACATTGATTCGGGCAGCGTTTCGAGCTTGCAGATCTGCTACTCTTGATGGTTTTGTGTGACACTGAAGCACAATCAATTTGGGCGTTATTGTACGGATTATACGGAAAAGACACCATCAGTTAGAATGTGGAGATACTGTAAAGGACCTTTCAAACGTGAAACGATATAACGCGCCTGTAGTTCATTTTCAATGAGACCTGCATTTTTTGCGCAGAGCACTGGGGAGCAGTCACTGGGGAGCAGTCACTGGGGAGCAGTCACTGGGGAGCAGTCACTGGGGAGCAGTCACGGTGCGACAACGCAAGCGTATTTACGTGAGCGCGGTCCTGTGCATTAGTTGTGCGCGTGCTCGTTTCGTGCACACGCCCGCGACTCACCAGACCTGGATACTGTTTCGTTTTTTTTACGCTCACGTTGTTTCGCACCCTCTTGAGGAGACCTGTCGTTGGTCCAGGCAACAACGCCTGCGTTCCTCGCTTCCCGTTTGAAAGCCAAGGCCCTTACGAGGTTTCTGCCGAACAGCAATGATATGAAGCTTGGCTCAGAGTCTGAAAAGCTGGGATGGTCGCCCTTCACTTGGCTCTAGGCTGAACAGATACATACTGAACTTCATCAGACTTTTGCCAAAAAAATAAAAAAATAAAAGTCCCGCACTGTACAGTAGACTGAGTAGAGTACACCATTACCCTCAGAGTGCAGAATTAATGAGAGGATGGAACCGATCAAACCAGGAGGACTCGTGGGCCTCTCTCTGTATTCAATCAATAGCTGGGGTCCCACCAGCTGAGTCACATGCATACAAATACACACACAGTCACACACACACACACAAACACAGACACACACACACACACACACACACACACACACACACACACACACACACACACACACACACACACACACACACACACACACACACACACACACACACACACACACACACACACACACACACACACACACACACACACACACACAGCTGTAACACTGTACTGAGGCGAAACATTCTTTCACTAAAGTTGGTTGTAGAGTCAATTTGCATATGAGGCACACAGTGTCTGTCTGTCTGTCTGTCTGTCTGTCTGTCTGCATAATATCTATGTAGTCGCTGTTGGGCAGACAACCTTTAATTTCTTTCATAAATGAATGCCCTATTTTATATAAGAATATCAGCTCTACAAGCGTGATGCTTTATGAGGCTGTAGATTGCCTATTTTTGCTCATTTAGAATTTCTTTGAACATTCTCTGAAAATGTTTGCGTATAACAACATGGCCAAAAGGGACGCCAGGTTGAAAGTGGTGCTATAAATATTTAAACCAATGAAAAGCATTAACGAGAGACAAAAAATAGAATAACTACGTTGGATCCATTGGAACACATCAGGTCCTTCTTACCGTTTCCTGAAAAATAACGCCGAGAGCGTACAGATTCTTTTTTGTTTTTTAACCAGTAAAAACCACATTGAGACTAAAGTGTGTGTGAACTGGCCAAGAGAAGAGGCGAAAAAAGTAACACAGCTCTGCCAGCAACAATAAATACAGGACAATAACAGGACAGACATGCAACGTTCATAAATACAGTACCCACTACCGAAGAAGCTCAAAGGGAGAACAGGAACGTCTAAAAACGCAACCAATAAAAGGCTATAGTATAGATATAGTATAGTAGTATACAGGCCTATACAGTTGAATGCATGATGACACGACGCATGCATCGTGTCTACTCTGCATACAGGAACAGATCAATATGTACCATGCACGCATGGGTTAACATGGGTGTTGTGGCGCATACAGAAGTGGGATCTGCATCGATACAAAGGTGCCTCTAATCTGGAGCGGAGCTGCTGTAGGTAACGTAAGGATCCCACCAGACTAAAAACACTCCCGACTCAATAAGAGCCTGTTTGGGGCTTTCTCAGGCGGTGTGGCCAATTAGTGAGAGATTTGGTGACAGAACTGTGGAGGAGTTTGGACAGTCCTTGTGTAATTATTGATCCAAGTTTACTTGCTTCCTCCGCGGGGGAAGATAGTACAGTATACCGCCGTATGGGGTTATCTTTATGGAGAGGCTAATTAATACTACATGACATAATCTCATACTATAATTTAAAGTTGCGTGTGCGCAGTCGTGCATATATACAGCACACACACGCACACACACACACACACACACACACACTTCAATTCTATGTCCGTCTCTAGACAACGACCTGCCCTTGGTAACTCTGATTGGTCAGAGCTCGTTGTTGTCAATGTCAAAAACAGTCAAAGATGGCAGCGCCCTGTGACAGATACACCGGCAGCGTTACTTTCTAAAAACACACTTTGAGAGGGTTAAGTGAAACCAAATGGACCCTTAAGAGACAGAGAATGACTGAATGTCGTAGTATTCCAAAGGTGAACGCAGCTTGGCACACGCTCCAGAATGCAGCCTTGTAACTTGTAACTTTTATTTATGCAGAAGAGGCAAACTAATATTGTTTATGCGGTTTGCTTTGATTGAATAATGATTGAACACATACGCCGTAATATGATTTGGGTGTTCTAATAAATACAGTGTTTGTGTTGATTATCGCGTGTCCGTCTCCTCGTCGGGTGCTATTACAGTGATGGGCTGCAGTTTTCCGCTGGGGCTGTGAGTTTTTACTCTGTTAATATAAATACAGGCCAATAGGCAATTCTAAATAAGAACATTATGTACCCAAGAGTAGTGTCTGCTAGCTTGTGGATACTGTACATACCATCACCAGTAATACAGCAAAATAACACTTAAAACATTAAAAAAATAAATAACATTAGGGGCTGTGCAATAACAATATGCCATATTCAAACTATATATTTGTATAACTGGGTCCTTTGTTCCACAACATGTCTGAGCTGAGCTGTCTGTTTTGTTTGTTTGTTTTGTTTTTTGTTTTTTTCCTGTCTTGTCTCTGTCATAAAGTGTAAAAATCAAAAAACTATACTAATTATAGTAAACTAATACTATACTAAAAAGGATAAAGATGAAGGGAAGAGGCTTTTTTACAGTACAATAATGTTTCAAGTCTATTTTTATCAAACATCTGCTAGCATACTACCTATGGACATGCATATTGTTGACTTTGTCATCAAGACTCATCAAAACACATACAAAAAGAATTACATTAAAGGACAACTTATTTCTTTTTTTTTTAGGTTGTTATTAGTGTGTTCATTTTTTTTCATTTGCTGTTTTAGCGATTTTAACTATTTTTGACAGGGGGGCGGGGGCATTTGAACACAAAAGATCACAAGATCTACTGACTGTGAAGGGGGGTACTACTCGCTATAACATTTTGTAAAAAAAATACATATTTAGCCCCATGTTCGAATGCAAAAAATGAAAAATTAACACTAATCTTTTACTGTCTCTAATAACAACCTAAAACATGAACCTTGGTTGAAAAAAACTAAAGTTGTCCTTTAAGCAGTGCTGCCCCCCCCACACACGCACACGCACACGCACACACACACACACACACACACACAAACACACACACGCTGTCTGACATCACTGCCCGTTGCTCTGTAATTGCAAAGCTTTGGCTCTGTGTCACAATTAGAGTGGAAACTGGCCTTATTATATCCACTGTTATAATCTCTGCCAGCCCCTATTTACCCCAGCTCTATTTTGGTTTCCTTTCTCTTGTCACCATGCCAGTCTCTATAGAATATAGCCACTAATCCCAGGAACTAGAGGCTTTTTACAAATATAAGGGCTCATTCGCGGCCTTGCACTGGCGTATTATCTGCATGAGGGCTACAGTAATTACAAACAAGTGGAGGTGGAGGGATATCTAAGAACAAACAAACAATAGTTGTACATCAATCAGTATCAAGGGTCGTCCTCTCCCTCTCTCGGAGTTTACTTTATAGTTGAAATGTGCTCAGATACATAATTCACTACGTCTGCTAGTTGTCATTGTGCATTAGGTGCTGCATGACAGAGCATGGTCACCTCAGAGAGAGAGAGAGAGAGAGAGAGAGAGAGAGAGAGAGAGAGAGAGAGAGAGAGAGAGAGAGAGAGAGAGAGAGAGAGAGAGAGATGGAGGGAGAGGAAGAGAGAGAGACGGAGGGAGAGAGAGAGACGGAGAAAAAGAGAGATGAGGGAGAGAAAGAGAGAGAGACGTGTCTTTTGATCAGAGTGACAAGCCGCTCCTTGATTTCATCGTTTAGTGGCTGACAGGAGGACACAGGTGGAAGTCAGGAGCAAAGTCATTTGTAGAGCAGCTTCAAACAGCCTCTGGTGTTTTATTAGACCATGTGTTCACACGCACAGGCGCAAGCGCGCACACACACACACACACACCACACACCACACACACACAGACACACACACACACACAAATGCCATGGCCGAATCACTCTGCATTTTGAACCAGCATCTGACTTGAGTTGGCGATTCTGCACTTGTGTCTCTTAAGGAATGCTATCTGACGTGCATTCCTCGCTTCGACCTCCCTCTGAGATTACTTTTCTAACCGCTCCACTCTCTCTCTCTCTCTGTGAAGGCGCCGCTGCAGCAATACACCAGAAGGACACAATATTTATCAGAAGAACAGTGGAGAAAGTAGGGGGGAAAAAAGTGAGACAATTTAAGTGGTGTCTTTGATAAACCGCTGTTTTTTGAAGCACGGCTCCGTTTAGCTTCGACGGGGACAGGAGGAAACAAGGATGGGAAGGAGAGTCTCGCGACGGCGCACCACATCAATACACACTGCAGGTAAACTGGACGCCTCCCAAACAAAGAGCACTCTGAAAACATTCCCCCTCCCATCTATCCAATGTAAAGGCCCCTGGCTGCACACGCACCACAGAGACTTCAAGTCCATCAACCATCCCGCCATGCCCACCGCGCTACCTCACTTTTAGTACATTAGAATGAGGAGAGTTACCTTTTTTTTTTTTGTTACCGTAGTTGCCCCCAGCCCCCCACCCAATTCTACCAGATCAGCCATTCTGCTTGTCGGGAACTTGGCCAGGAAAGTTGCAGTTTGATAGCATCGTTTACCGAGAAACTGACTACCTTTCCTGCCTGTTTATCTGCCTCTGTTTTGCCATATTGATCTGGGTCGTTTCTCTCGGCCAATGAAAGGCAGAGGCGATACAGTGTGTGTGTGTGTGTGTGTGTGTGTGTGTGTGTGTGTTTCCACGGAGAGTTCCTCGGCCTACTAGGCCAATTAACACGGCCCTGGCAGCACGAATAGACTGCTAAATGATACCCAGGACGGCACTGAGATCCAGGAAGAACACCCACCACCTCCATAACTCTCCACTATCTAGCTTGAATCTCCATTCCTGTTTTTATTGTTTCAACTGATTATTCAATAAAATGAAGAAATGCCAGTCCTCAATAAAACTGATTATTCCACAAGACCTTAGACCAGCACACTATAGTTCCTCCCTGTTGCATGTCAGCCTTAAGGCTGATTTACATTTACATTAGTTGTTTGTGGGTGTTATGCAGGATGTGTATCGTTAGGATGTTTGTCTGTTTCCGATTCTGCTTGTCGATTTCGGTTCTTATTGATTCCCCATTTTGGTTCCAAAATAAATAGGTTAAAAAATATATAAAAAGGTTGGCAGAGAAAGTGTAGCACTCCCACAAAATCGTGGGATAAAAATAGTAAAATTAAGTCGAATTATTTAAGCCATAAATTAAAAACTTTGTCATGAAAATAGGGTACTTGTGTTTAACTTAACCGAAAACAAATTTCCCTGTAAATAAGTTTACATCAATAATTGTCGACTTTAAGAAATGTAATGAATAGTAACCCCTATATTATACTTTATTCCATGTCAAAACAATAGAAAATATTACAGTAGTTATAAGCTTGTTGTCTGATTAGATTCCTATACATTTATATGGGTACCCGGTAGCCAGAAACCTTCGGTTCGGTTCCTACTCAGAACCTAATTTTGATACCCAACCCTAGTTATGCACCACAAATAGCTGATCTACAAGCTTGTAGCCTACATCTGCATCAACCGTGCAGCTACAGTAAGTGCAAATCAAACCAATTATGAATTAGCTGTGTTGCATACAGTATTAACCAAACAGGCCAAGGGATACATGCCCCTTTAAACGGGTATTGCATAAGTAGGTGGGGCATTCATATCCAACTTGCATCGTTCCTTACTTGAATCAGCCCAGATAGCCACTATAGCGCTAGGCCATCAGCACCCCGTTGTAAGAGCTAAATTTGGAGCCACGATACAAATCAAATCATGAAAAGCGCAGATGAAAGTCATGCAAACGTCCTGGCGTCTCTCCTTATTTAGGCAAAACTGAAATCATCATCAATTATGATGTCAGATATCCACATGGGAGCCATGGTTTATTGGACCCATGTTGTTTTATGTGATTGTACCGTTTTGATGGCGGTGAAATGTAGTCTGTAGAGCCATTACATACGTCAAAAAATACCTATTTTTCATTGAGTCCACGACACCAGCTGCTAGCTTCAATTTGTGTAACTACAGTATGTGTATAACAGCCATCAGAACATAACAGCACTGTCATAGTCGGTAGTCATAAACTCAGACACGAGGACGCAATGCAAGTGTATAACACAATGCACGACACGTGACACCAACACGTTGCTCTTCCTTTTCCCTCTACATTTTGCCTTACCCTAAAACCTTTTTGGCATGTTATACAAACAAATTACATATATAAATAACATTTTAAAATAGTTCAAATAGTCTAGTCGTTGATGTAGATCGGCTAGTTGAACTATTTTAAAATGTTTTTCAAAATAGTCAACTCAAAATTATTATAAATATTATAATATATTATAAATATGGCTAATAGTTTTAGGCATAAGGGGTAAGGCGTAGGGCCCCAAATGGGTTGGGTTCATGTGGTTACATGTGTGTGCGCGTGTGTGTGTTGATGTGTGGAACCCACAATGGCAGCTTAATACAGGTCTAAAAATATCTAAATATGTCCCTGAATGCAATGCTAAGAGTCTTTTTGATATCTGTTCATATCTGTCATATTCAATTTCAAACAGTGCCAGTTTCACGTGATGTGTCTACAGGGACACTGTGTGTAAATGTAGACACCAGTCAATCTGCATTTCCTTCACCTGCAGTAAAAGCATTATTGTTTCTCGAGTCGGTTTGAAAGTTTCATACAGAGAGTTGGAACAAAAAGCATTTATATTCCAAGACAAAAGTAAAGCTTTGAGGTCGTTTCCAATTGAAATTAGATTTTTGCTTTGGTTTCACAGAGCTCCAGTCCCCTTGGATTGGCTGTGGTGTGTAATGGAGGCATATACCATGTTTTTTCCCTGCTCTGTTTATTAACATTTCATACCTCATATATCGTGTCTCAATAGGACCTTGAGCTGAACTGTTTTTCCCTGCATTCTTTTCTTCAAACAATTGTTGTTGTTACTGGGGACACTTTTGTGTTTTTGCTGTTGCAAAAGTTACAAAAAAGTGTGGAAATCATTGAAATACAGAGTTGGGGAAAATGCAGTATTTCACTCTTCTCTCTCTCTCTCTCTCTCTCTCTCTCTCTCTCTCTCTCTCTCTCTAGGAAAATGCATGGCGGCACGAGGCCTTTCAGAGGTTAAGAAGTGCATCTCCCTTGGGTTGGCAATCTCTACACCAGCATTGTCCAGTAATTTACTCTCCCATTTAAGATGGCCTATTTCACTCTGTTCTCTGTTGCCATTATTGTTTCTAGTTTTCTTCTAATTTCTTTGGACGTTCAATCTTCAGTCCCATTTAGGCCGCTACACCACCAGTCTGTCCACCAGTCGCCACTCGTGCACTGCACACACATGCAGTCAAGAGTTGAACTTTGTTTTTGTGTGATTTTCTTGTTCTCGCAGACAGGCGGTGGGAACGCAGCTTAATGAAGACTTTTGTGAGTAAAGCCCCTCTACTTTTTTTATGGATAGCTTAGTTCCATTAGGTGTTGTGTCTTCTCTCACCCGCTAATAGAAAGTAGTCACAGCAGAGTGGTTTCGCCCGCCTCAGCCAACTGGAGGCGAGCGACAGTTAGGGCTCTCCCGTCCCGTGAGAACAGAAACTGTTAACACAGCAATGGCTCCAGCACTGCTGAGTGGCACTAACAGGGCGGGTGTGTGTGTGTGTGTGTGTGTGTGTGTGTGTGTGTGTGTGTGTGTGTGTGTGCGCGCGCGCGCGTGCGTGCGTGCGTGTTTGGGGGGGGGGGGGGGGGGGGGATTTGTGGTGTAAGGTTCACCTCTCCCTCCCACCCTTCCCGTTTCCCTCATTGAGCAAAAAAGCTTTCTCTTGTCTCTGGGTCCAGTGTAATGTGCGCCGGGATCTGTGGAATTCAATTACTGCTCCCTTTTAGCTGTGGCCCTAATCTTCCCTGTTCCAGTCATGTGGCCCTGGGTGCTGGCCAGGGTTGCACGCTTTCCTCCAGATGATTTCATTTATAACCTGGCAGGAGCGCACACTGTATACAGTTAAACTATGGATTCATAATGGCCATTTGGGCAATGCCATCTAATCACATAATGTTTGAGGGAAAAAATGTCACTTCCAAACTGTAGTAGGAGTGAAGCACCGTGCTCTCTTAACGAGCATCCAATTAATACGAGAGCACCCGCAGGGAAGATTGTGCCTGATAAAAACCCACACAACACTTTCTGTCTGACACGTTCCCGACCGTCTTGAAAACCAACCAGTCCCCAAGTAAACAATACCTCACCGTGCAGTAGCTCCAAGTTGTCCCGGAGAACATGTAAGGCACACACACAGGGGAAGAGAGGGGGTTCTACGGGTCACTGTCATCACCTCTGACAAACACGAGGGGTTGCGTTTAATTAGCAGGTCGTTTGTTCTCCCGTCCTGCGTGTCAATCTCCGGGAGCCCCCCCAAAAAATCTGATGGACTTGTCAGGAAGTACACTGTGGCCCCACACTATTAACTAGAGTCAACAGAGCAATGATCTGTGCCTGCCGTTCACGTCTTCCGATAGGTGAGGATCTGCACCCCGCCCCCACCTGCCTCCCCCTGCCTGCCGGAGTTAATTTATCTGTGTGATAAGCAGGTGGACGAGGCCCTCAGACTGAGCTCCACTGTCAGACCTGGCAGACTGAGTGACAATGCTAATAGCCTGGTCCCATTAACCTCGCCGCACGCCTTCGCCTTTTATCTGCCTCACAAAGGCTGTTTGTTTGCTTGTAGGATGATAATATTTACCTCGTTGATTTGGCGGGCCCCGCAGACATGACAAATATATTTGTGCATTTTGAGGAGGCGGTGAGATTCGGGCAGCAGAGACGAGTGCAGACTCGAAAGGCAGAGTTGCTCCCTACGCGCACTGCCTGTGATAAGGGCCGATGTTCTCATTTTAATGTGCAACTTTTAAATGAAACATATTTTTGGTCTCTCGCCTTCCCCAAACTTTTTAAATGAATTATACCCCCACAGTACCTCCCATCATTCTAACATGCTTTTTTACTTCTGAGTATATAATGCAGTTCTGTACAACACTCCAATGTATCTGTGCAGCGCGCTGTGCATTGAGGCTTGTGTATTTTTATCTCAGGGCCGCGGTTCTATTAAAAAGAAGCTTGCCGTTTGTAAATGGATGTGTCCCATGGTGAGATCTCTGCTCGGTCCTCTGGTGCCAGGCGCTAGACTGAGAGATATCGCTTTAATTGGAGAGTTACTGATCCTGCAAGGCGTTTGGGCGCCAGACGTGAGCATCAATGTTTCCCGCTCTATTCTGCTGTGCAATCACAAAAATGATATTGGGGGACAGCAGGTGATCCATAAAAGCCGTGTTTTAAAGCCTTGTTAATTATTCTTTTAGAAGTATAATGAACAAAGGGGATAAAACCTTGTGCATAGGTGGCAGAGGAGATGTCCACGCTCTTTCAGGTACTTCAGAGACTTTGAATAGGTCGTTTTGTCGACCTGATGACTAATTTATGCTCCGTCGTGCTTGTAAATAAGCTATTTTCAGGCATGCGACCCAGTCCTACGACAAGGTATAAATCAGGCTTAAGTCTGTCATTTATGGTCTCATACCTTTGTCTTTTGATCCCCGACCTAACGGCATCTGGCGCGCTTGTATATAACGTGGATGTGCTGTATGGGAATGAAATACGTGCTTGCACTGATTCCTTCTCCATGCATAATGAGGCAGATGCTGAAGATTATATAGTTTGGCACGGAATACCGACATGCATAGATTATCTCTTTTCTATGTTAGCAGCTGTTGTCTGGGCGTGGACGGGTGCATCACTGATAAACACTCTATTATGTCTAACTAGGACCGCTGCATTCTGCAGATGTAGAATTTAGTTGCAGTGCATTCCCTTGCACGGAACATATACTGTACGTCATGTTCTGGGGTTTGGCTGGAGAGGATTGTAATGCGTGGCAGGCCCTGCCAACTCCCTCACTGCATAAGAGAAGATTAGCTCTGCTACCCATCCATGACCTTGATATTACGATGAAGACAGATAAGAGCTTTTTTCTTCCACCTGCCCAGAGCCCTGCTTCCGAACAGCTACGTAGTCGGCATTCATTTCTAAACAAATGTCTTCTACCGTGGCCTGGTTTTCTCAGCCATCCTAAATCAATAGTGTCAGAGTTTGTGGACCTAAAACCCGGAAGTGAGTTTGCTTGTGGGTTACTGCCTCGCCAGATTTCTAATGTTTTTCCTTTTCCCCACAGGGTTTGGGATTTATGGTCTGTGGTTAATTAATAAGCCTAGGAGTTTCACATTTTGTTCTATATGACAATTACACCCGTTAATATCTCAACCGTGGATATTTTTTACTTACTCACAAAACATAAACAGTGTGTCGATTTGTGGAGATTATCTTGTTTAACACAACATGTTAATATCATAAGCCTTTGTTTGCTACAGAGCTTATTTACTTAATTTGTCAAAAACCCAATGTAAAACAATCCCCATGGTGGACATCATTTATAGTAATGTATCATCTCACATGATGCTGTGTCCCTGTACAGTATATCCCTGACAGACTGTATACTTGGGCAACTTGCCATGACTCCAGTTCACTATTCCATTGCCAGTTACTATCTACATAATATAATGTGTTTTGATATCATCATGTCATGACATTTATGACATGGATAAAGGCACTATATAAATGCACCATTTACCATTTATAACAAACCAAACCACTTGGAAATCGCCTGCGAATTCTGCCAGTTTTGATAATTTTAATTGTAGAGACCCCCTGCTTCAATAGACAGACAGTGAGACAAACATGCATAGGAGGGACGGCCCATATTGGCGAACGTGATGACGCATCGTTCCAATGAACAGCAATGGTGTAGTATCTACCGTACGTCGTGTATATATATAGCCATCACATGATGCTGTGTCCAAATCAGAATGAGACAAATGCTCCATAACACATTAACTCCGATGAGAGTATACAAAAAGAACCAAAATGACCCGTATCTGGTCCATTTGGTTCCTCGATAGTCACAAAGGGATAAAACAATGCTGAAGTCGAGACGCTTAAGATGTCGTCTCGATTATGTCTGACAACCTCCTCTTTGATAAGTGCATGATTGTCGAGTCTCTCGGTGGCCACAAAGCGTTGTGATGGCTTCACACAGCAGGGTGCATGATGGGGATGGAGGCTCTCATTATTGAAGCTTCACTAACATCTAATTCCTCACTAATTCTGTCCTGTCAGAGACGATTAAAGCAGGGCCTTAGAAAAAAAAAATGCATGTTATCTGAAACCCACCAAGACCTTAAAGCAACCGGTTGAAATAATGAGCAGCGCGGAGAGAGTGATCCTGCACTTTATCCCCCACCTAACAAAGAGAGATTAAAAATGCAATGTGGAACTCCGGAGCCCGGCCTGCAAAATGCTGACTATGCAAAAAAAGGAGAGGGAAAAAGAGAAGAATAAAAAAGAAGGCTGGTTAAGTTGCTGCCTTCCTGAGCTTAGAGGCACAACATTTTTATTTTCTTTCACATAACATACAAACTGAGATAATAATGTAAGGTTGTGGTTGTATTCGTTTACTTGAATAAATCCTCCATCTACAATGCACAACGGTAACGCTGCACTGTACATATGCCCCCCCCCCCCGGCCCCCACACACGACACAGACACAGACACAGACACAGACACAGACACAGACACACACACACACACACACACACACACACACACACACACACACACACACACACACACACACACACACACACACACACTAATCTATGTTCAGTGCGACATAAAATGGTTGACACGATGGTGGGCTTTTGCTATTGATATTGTGATATTTTTTTGTTTTTTGTGTAAGATCTCTGGTGCTGAAAACAATTGTTGCTCAGGCCTAAAGTTAAAATTAACTGTATATGGTGTGGAAAATAACTAAGCCTGATTCATATTTCATAATATGCCGTGGTTACATGCCAAAAATAGCCGATCTGCAAGCTCAAAATGCGCCACATTTTGAGCATATAAATATATCGGCTATTTCCAGCATGCAATGTGTGTGCACTTATAGATTAGAGCGGCTAGTCAGTCCATGACAGGTTTTACAGGCTAAAATATACTAAACTATATATTGGGGTTAATGTAAACCAGCCTGTTTTATACCATACTCCCTTGGAATAAGACACACTGCCCTCTCCTGGCTGAAATCATACCTTTCCGACCGCCACCAGTTCATCTCCATCGACAATTGTCACTCCTCCACTGCCCCAGTCACCCACGGCGTCCCCCAGGGCTCTGTACTTGGTCCTCTCCTCTTCATTATCTACATTATACCCATTGGCCCTAACTCTCTCACCAGCTCCACCCAGAACTTCACCCTCAACATCGATGGCTACACTGTTACAACCTCCCCCCACATCAGTAACCTTGGTGTCACACTTGACTCCACCCTCTCATTCCTCCCCCACATAAACCAGATCACCAAAACCGCCTTCTTCCACCTCAGGAATATTGCCCGCCTCCGGCCCTCTCTGACTTTCCCTGCTGCCGAAACCCTCATCCACGCATTCATCACATCCCGGATTGACTACTGCAACAGCATCCTCAACGGCACCACCTCCAAAGTCCTCAACAAACTACAACACGTGCAAAACTCAGCTGCCCGCCTGCTCACCAGTACACGCTCCAGAGACCACATTACACCCGTCCTCCACGACCTACACTGGCTCCCCGTCAAACAAAGAATTCACTACAAAATCCTGCTCACCACCTACAAAGCTCTCAATAACCCCTACCTCTACGATCTTCTTGAACCATATGTCCCCCTCCGCTCCCTCAGGTCCAGCAAAGCCAACCTCCTGAAGGTCCGCAAGACCAAGTACCACACCTGGGGGGACAGGGCCTTCTACGTTTCGGCCCACAAACTCTGGAATTAACTCCCCAACCATCTCAGAGCTGCTCCCTCTCTCCTCTCATTCAAAACCCACCTCTTCAGGATAGCTTTCCCCAGCTGAGGTCTGGTTAGGATGTCCCCCCCTTCCCTCGTTTATCCTTTTATCTTTTTAACCTTGTACTGTTGTATCTGCTATGTTTTGCTTTGTTTTCTTTTCCTAATAAAGTCTGTTCCTAGTGTTCTTATTTAAAGCCCTTTGGCTATTTTGAAAAGCCCTATATAAATTTGAGCTATTATTATTATTATTATTATTATACCCCGGGGTACAGTATATCTGGGCTATAGTATATATCCCAGGGTATATATAGCTAGCCCACTTTAAACCTGGATATATAGTTTGACCGGGGTTTATTTTTTGGGCTTTTGCATAATACGGAGCATAATCTGGCAGCCTGATGAGTTAAATAAGGGATGCCTATTACAACAGTTCACCTCACACGTCCTTCTAGTTCTCATTGGCTACACCAGTAGTTCTCAACCTTTTCTAGGTCCGCGGCCCACACATCTGACCTGAACCCGGCAGCCGACAAGTAGTCAGATGGCTGGGCTGTGTGCATTTTCAGACTGAATGATCAGTCAATCGATTGTGTTCTGCTTGGATCAGTGGAACGAACATAGTATATAGCAATACATAGTCAGTGGTGGAAAGTAATTAACTGCATTTACTTTATTTAAGTACAATTTTGAGGTACGTTGTACTGTACTTGAGTAATACCAATTTCCAATACTTTTACTTGTACTCCACTACATCTCGGATCCAAATATTGTAGGCCTACTTCAGCCCTATATACTTTCCAGCCATTTGACAATAGCAGATCTACAAGCTCACAATGCGTTGCGGTGTGACGCATTGTGATCTGCTATTTTCTAAATATTCTTATACCTTGAAACTTGAAATGAGACATTTTGATGCCAATACTTTTGTACTTTTACTCAAGTACATTTTCAATTACGGACTTTTACTTGTATTTCCATTCAAGTACTTTTTCCACCACTGTACATAGTATAGTTCTTAAATATTGGTGTATATATTATTGGATGCTATGCTCATTTGCCAATTATTTGCCCACTTGAAGTATCCTCGCGGCCCACCGCTGGTCCCCGGCCCACAGGTTGAGCATCACGGGGCTATCCTACCATCCTGCCTCCCTCATTACCCAGTCTCTCGCTAAGAGCACCTGCTGAGCGGACCACCACTGGAGGGCTGGCGTGTCACGAGGGAAATGCTGAGAGGGCATGCAGCGTATACGCCTTTTACTGGAATAAGCCGAGGGTTTTAAAGGCATGACATTATGATATAATGAGTACAAAAATGGCTCCTCTTACACTGATGGGAGTTTTTTTTTTGTATTTTTATATGCAACGCATGAATCTGGACAGGCATTTTGGAGAGAGAGAGAAGCCGCTGTCATTCACCCACACACACACACACACACTGAGTGTTACTGATGTAGCCGTTATGACACCAGCAGATGCAGAGGATGGAAATAGAGCTGCTATCAGGTGTAGACCTGAAGTTATGAACTATTTCAATACACAGCTTCATTTACAAGACACACTGCAGGTGTATTTACAGTTGACGTGGTGAATGCATTTTAACTGTACTTAAACCCCTACAGTACGTAAGTCATTTGCCGGGTCCCCCATCGGTCTATACTTTGCACCCTCCTTTTTTGTCTTCGCCTAAAATACCAGATCTACAAGCTCACAATGCACTGCGACCTGTCATGAGCATGCAAATCTGATAGATGTACTGAATATATGCCTATAATGGCATGCCCAGGAACGCTATAGGCTTCATATGGTAACTGAATTTCAAAGTTGTTACTGTAATTAATTTGCTCATCGATCAAATAACCATCGATTAATATGTCAAATTTGATCAGTTTGACCGAGTTGAGGGTAACCGGTCCACAGGGTCTGATGATGACACATATTTTGTTTATTAAACCCTATATACTTCAGTTGGCCAGGCTCCTTTTTTCCCCTACACCAAATCTCCTCTGCAAAAAACAGACAATCTCCAACATTGCTTGTCGATCTGCATTCTGCACGTAGCGTACTTTAGCTGAATGTTCTCCTAATATGAAATGCCCAGAATAGGGATGCTATAGGGTTCACGTGGTTAATTAGCCTGCACAACACAAATAGAGCAAATGTGTCTTCATTGGAGTTCAAAGAGAGGGGAGGGATAAAGGATCAGTTCACACATGTATGTTTATAGGAACCCAGTTTGAGGGAATGCTGCGCCGTACCCCATCTAAGCCCTCGGATTTGGCTAATAAAGCTGAAAATGTCCTGAACTGTTCTACTTTTTCAGAGAAAGAGTGGTGT
This sequence comes from Protomyctophum parallelum, assembly GCF_964188405.1. NCBI lineage: Eukaryota > Metazoa > Chordata > Actinopteri > Myctophiformes > Myctophidae > Protomyctophum > Protomyctophum parallelum. The sequence continues at coordinate 40,652,876 of NC_139705.1, forward strand.
TGCTTCTTACAGCAAGGCGTGCACTACAGGCTAAAAAGGGAGAAGAAATAGAGGTTGGCGGAGAGGGAAAAAACCGATGAAAGCTGTATAAAAGGGGGGCGAAAGGGAGGTGAATAAAGGGACGGGTAGCATGGAACGAGAGAACAAGGAGGAAGGGTGTAGACGGCGGCGGAGAGCAGGGCGATGGAGTCGGTGGGTGACGCGTTGGAGTTAACCGCTGATCCGTGCCGGAACCCGTTGCATTTGATCACAGCGAATCTCGGGCTTTAGAGCATAAATACATAATAAACAAATAATTAATGGAGGCGCGAGTGCCACGGCGAGTGTTTCATCTGCCTGCGAGTCGAACACAACAGTGACTGGAGCAGGGCGGGACGCATCCATATGGATGCTGCTGGTTAGAGAACACACTTGTTAACACACCTCCTTCACCACTACTAGCAACGCATGGCGGGGACAGAATACATATCAGCCATGTTTAATAACAGCGATATGAGAGTAGTATGGTGGGAAGGGATAAAAGAAGAAAGGAAAAATAGGATACAGCAAAAGATGTTCCCAGCCGAGCGTGTCGTTCATGCCAAATTGGATCGATTGTGCTGGGCAACTCTACAATGTAGGGCACAGCACTTACTGTAATGCATTGTAGAAAGGCTATATGCAGTAAGTATCCAATAGTTCATAATGAAACGATGATAGTGGGAGGAGCTCTCCAAGACGTCTACAAACACGGTCGGTTGGATTTTCTGTGTGTGTGTGTGTGTGGGGGGGGGGGTGTTCCAACCTCTGCTTTTGATACCCCATCTGGTCATTAAATATGTATGGACAGTACTGGGCACTGGGGATGTGTTTTATCCCTGCTGCTGGTCAGACTCAATTAAAAACATGCATTTCCTTTTGGGAAATGTACACTGATATGTGCTTTTTATGTTTTGATACATAATTTACTGGCAAAATAAGCCTCTGCTTCAGCCTACACGCACCACTTAGAACCATCGAGATAAACTATGAATTAATTCATTAACCACATAAACAATGGCTTAATTTAGGGTACATTTTTTCACATTTGAGAAATGTCTCAATTATCTATTGTTATTTTTTTAAATACTGAAAAAGCGATCTGCAAACTCACAACTTATAAGTTGGCTATTTTTAGTCGAAGAAAAGTGCTTACAAAGCAAACCCTACAAATAACACAAACAAATCTGTTAACTTGACGGGTCAACATGCAGATTTTAGGACAAACTTTGCAGCATATGGACTGAACATAGCTCACTTTGTAAATAAATGTCCTCTTACACAGACACAGTTCTACAAAAGCAATGAGCAAGACTCACAATTTAAGATTTGGCTTGCAATAAAAAAGAAAAGACCATTCCCCCTCCTCCTAGAGCCTCGGAAAACATGCAGAAGTGGAGGATGATGAATTAGCCTGATGACTGCACAGAAATATCGCTCAGAGACAGAGCTGCAGGATATTGCCGTTCCCAAACGAAGGGCCCCAAAATTACCCTTTAAGATACGGTTGCACTTTTGCCGCCATTGCATTTGGCCACGCGTCATTATTCTGTGAGCCAACCTTGTTTGTTTTTATCGGGTTCCGGTTGCTTTCTCTCTCTCTCTCTCTCTGCTTTCACCTTCTTCTACAGTACAGCACCTCCCCTCCCTCTCTCTCCTGTCCATGTGATCTCATGCTATAACAAGCACACAATGCCCAGCGGGACACTAACGCTCACTGCCACCTCGCCCCTCTCTCTCTCCCTCTCTCTCTCCCTCCCCAACTGTCTGCATGTCACATATGACTGCCCCGTCCGAGTTGAATCTACAGCGTGATGGAGGAGATGTGTATTATATGGGTGGTCTCTACGGTAGGAGAGAGAGAGAGATTAAAGACAGGGTGAGCACAATAGAAACACAACACACATGTACACATACGTAATGCCACAAGGCCTCTGGGGTGAAGGTCACATGAGTCAACCCTAGCAGTTCAGCAGCGAACGCTAATTAGCGCTCGTCTCTGACCTTGACAAGCCGTCTTTTCTCCTCCCCGTCCTCCTCCGTCATAGAGCTATAGCTGCCATCACAATGCAACGTTGGCTGAAAAGAAAAAGCTTCATTCCAGCTCCATTGATGTGAAGAGGGTTAGGGAGAGACATGCTTTAAAAAAAGAATGCTGCCACGTCGCTTGGCGCACTCCCCCGGCAACTCGGCTATGACTTTGGCTCATTGCGGCCTCATTTGAATGCATTAGTGAAGGCTCTAAATACAACAGCACACCTCGATAAATAAGGGGACGTGCGTTTCGGGCCGCGCCAGCCCACAACGGCGTTGGGTCCTTTTAGCCCACTCTGTGTGATTAACAGAGGGAGTGACGCTCGGCTTGAATAAATTAGAAACGCTGCTGGCTCTCTGCTCCGGAGGGCGGGACAGACGGAGATACACAGCCCGATACATCTTTGTTTGCAGAATCTCCAAAGGCTCCCAGTAATTGAATTTCCACGTAAAAAAAAAAAGTCATGTTTATGCCACAACAAAATAAATTAGATAAAGCATAGGGACAAAAAGACTGTACTAGAAATGAAATGTAGCTGTCACAAAAAAAAAAGACTCAAAGCTGTCACAAAAAAAAAAGACTCAATGCAAACCCCCTGAAAGTAAATGAATATATTAAAATAAAGAAAGTGGCATTCACATTTCCCATGCACAGTCAGCAACAAAGAGAATGCCACCAAACCGGAGACAACATAAAGACTCCTCTCGTTTCTATTTTACTCTGGCTTCTTAAACATCTGATCTCTGCCGGTTTGTTTCTGACTGTCTGGCCACAAAGATGACAACACACACAACGACTCGAGAACAATCACAACTCACACTCTCTGAAAGAGATGCACACACACACACACGCACACACACACACACACACACACACACACACACACACACACACACACACACACACACACACACACACACACACACACACACACACACACACACACACACACACACACACACACACACAATAGTGAAGTGCAGTACAGTTATGGTACAGTATACTATTCTAATATAATGGAATTGCTGGAGCAGAGTATTCATTTCAAATGCATACACTGTGCTGTACTGTACACTGTATTATTATGTTAGAGAAGCCTATATACCTCAAACCAATCGGACCTCTCACATCATCAGCCAAGTGCACATACTGTATGCTCCAAACTGTGGCCACGCCCTGGTTAGTCTGGTGCATGTGTGTTGTGGAGTTGGGTTAGGTTGTGTAAATAATATACTACTATTGTATAAATGATTATTATTCATCCATCCATTCATCCATCCAGCTTCAACCGCTTATCCGTAGTCGGGTCGCGGGGGCAACAGCTCCACCAGAGTGTTCCAGACTTCCCTCTCCAGAGCAACATTAGTGACTTCCTCCTGGGGGATCCCAAGACGTTCCAAGGCCAGTGAGTCGATGTGTTACTATTATTCATATTAATTTGCGACCGAAGGTTTGCGTTTTTGTCGCGTCACATATAAGATAGCTCAAACCAGTGCTGGTCGTCTCATTAGATCCCGCTGCAGTGGTGTCCAATCCGAACTTAAAGCTGCTATAAGCAATAATATTTCAAAAATGTAATGATTTTCTTTTTCTTTTTTTGGTATTCAGACGGCCAGCAATGGGTAGAACGCTCAGGAAAAGAATGGAGTCTCTGTGACTCATCTAGGGGCCGTAATCTGCATTCAAAGATGTTCCTATAAGCTTTGTTATTGATTGAAATAAACCTGGTCAACGACTAACCATTAACCAATCAGGAAGCAGACAGGCAAATCGACCAATGACAAAGCTTCTAGGAAAATCTTTGAATGCAGATTGCGACCCCTAGATGTGTCACAGAGACTAACATTTTTTTAGGAGCGTTCTACCCATTGCTGGCTGTCTGAATTAAACTTTTGACATATTATTGCTTATAGCAGCTTTAACCGAGATGCAGAAATTTCTAACCCAACGATATCCGGTTTGTAAAGCCAGATATCACTGAGGCAGTGATACGGAAGGCAATGGAGTCTCTCGTGAGGAGCATAGAAAGTGCTAAACCTCGGCTTCTTCTTATATGGTTCACTAGATGCGTGTTACCATGACGATGCCAGCCAACTGAGTACGTATCACCATATCGATGTACGTTACACAGAGCGTTTGAAAACCAGTGGCACAATGTACACAGTAAAATCATCAGTATTCATTTAACACAGAGAGTGTACAAATGTACACAATCTATGTGAGTTATAAAGGGACAAATTAACACAGAGAATTGTGCAGCAATTGCAATGGCATAGTATAGAACGGCATCATTACTGTGGTATATGCCAAACAGTTCAACCAATTAAATGACACAGGGGGTTTGAGTAAAAGCTGTGACTTAATGTGACAGAGCTCTGCATATTGCAAAACTAGTTAGGTTTATGTTTCTATAAAATAAGCCACAATGGAAGGGTAGTGTACAATGCATCATCAATTCACATTACCACTGTGTTGTTTTAGCTCATCCAATTAAAAGACTGCAGCTACATTATAGTAAAACATACCAAGGACAGCATAGGACAATAGTGTAATAATCTAACTAGTGCATACTATGGGCCCATGCAATTGGATAAGAGCATTCTGGAGAAGTGTGGTAAGATAAATGAGGAAAAATGCATTGTGATGCAGCCAGTGTAAATAGATAATAGACCGTCTGTAATTAATCTGCACTGTGTGCCTTTTTCCTGGATACATTCTTGCATGTATTATTTTTTCATAAGGGGCTTCATGTATAATGGACGCTAGAGGAGAGGGGAGGAATTTAAATGAAAGTCAAGCTTGTTAGAAGACCAGTTGGACTGTTTACATGGCCCGCTTGTCCCGGGTAGACCCTCGTTAACAATTCATGTTGGAAGATGTCTTCTGCCAATTCGGTGGGCACAGAATGCGTCCCGTCCCCCCCTTTAAAACTGTCCGTTTCCTCTCATCCTATCCATGTCCCTGGCTGCCCGGCTCCGACAGTCCGCCGCCAGGTCAAGGTCTTCGCGTGCCGGGGATGCGGAACGGCGAGTATTCAGGCCAGAAAATACCCCCAAGCGCCGAAACGGGTCAAGTGGTCCAACAAGTTGAGACTTTCAAGAACAACCGGAGTCTATATAAAGAGGACTTGTGTTCAACCTGGATCTCGTTACGTTTGAGCCAAGAGCAGCAAAAAAAAACAACTGATGAGTTTTAAATAACCTCCACCCTAGAGCGCAGTTTTTCATGGGCTTATATGTGGCACGATAAATCAATTTTATAAAAAGGAGCTTTATCTATTATCAGTGGAGATAACTGGAGTCCTTAGCGAGGAATGGAGGGGGGAGGATGACGGGTGGGCTGGGTGTGGTGACACTGAGATTTGACTGTGAGCTCAGAAGAGAGGGACTGACAGGCGCCTTGATGGAGGGAGGGAGGGTTTGGGGGGAGGCGGGGGACCGTCTGCAGTCACAGGGTTGGAGGCTGCTGGGATGGGGGGGGGGGGACTGTCCAGCTAATCACCACCCCCTCCCCACATCAGAGGGTTGGGCACCGGGGTCTGAGGGAAGGGGTGGGTGGCGTTGGGTGGAGAGTGGGTGCTCAGTCCAATGGATAATGGTTATGAATGCAGGGATAAAATTTATCAAGCATATTAAACCACAAGGCTGGCCTCAGAAAATACAGCACATAAAACAAGGGATGCAGGCAATGTGAAGTGAAAACAAAAGCAAAGGGGTTAGGGGGCCATAAAGAGAGGAAAGCCCGGGCCCTGAGCCGGAGTGCCGGGGCGGGCGGAGAGGGGAGGGGTGGTGGGTCAGGGCCCTCCCCAACCAGGAGATAAAGATGACTGATTTCTGCTCCACTTCTACAGTACAATCTCTTCAGTGCCAAGAGGAGGAAGCCAGGCTGGGGAGTTAAGAGAGAGGACAGAGAGCTAAGTGTTAAGAAGCTCTCTCTCTCTCTCTCTCTCTCTCTCCCCCTCTCTCTCCCTCTCTCTCCCTCTCTCTCTCTCTCTCTCTCAAAACCATTTGAAGCCTAGCGTACCTATTTCGGGGAGAACATTTGGTGAAAATAGCCGATCTACAAGCTTATAAAACGACCATTTTCGGAAAAGAGATTTGGTATAGAGGGAAATACTAGAGGATCTAGTATAGATCCCTGGGGGAGTCCAGTCAACCTATTCTGGCCCCGGCTATAACAGTCGGACAAAACAGCATGTCTACAACTTGGCGTGTGAGATTGTAGATCACCCATTTCCGAAGAGATTTAGTGTAGAGTGGGGAAAAAAAGGAGTGGGCCCAGTATCGACACCCGGGTACACCGGTCAATAAAGGATATATATCTAGGGTCTATGAGTGGTTAAGTTTGTTAACAAAGTTGATCTCAGTTTAATTGCAGACATCAAGCTCTCGCAACAGCCCACCTGTCATTGTTTGCCTCTCTCACATGCTTTCCATCTCTCCCACGTGTGTGTGTGTGTGTGTGTGTGTGTGTGTGTGTGTGTGTGTGTGTGTGTTTTTTAGTTTTTTTGGTTGTTAGCCGACACCGACATCATCGGTTCCCCGGGCAGATGTGTGCAGTGCGTCTCCCAGTGTTCCATACCGAACACGAAAATGTTCAAACGCTGAATAATTACCATGATAATCATCTCCTTCCCACAAGGGTCTGAAAATGCACACCTGACATCTGACATCTGATACCCATGGCTCTCCTCTTAATCTGCATAATCACATTTCTGCCTCATTTTCATGCATATGTCGGAAAATACATTTCTAATGTTGAATTTCTCTCCCGCGCCGTTTGTGTCGAATTGGGATTCTGGCTACGTCAACAGAGCGGTATAGATGTTCCATATAGATGGCCCTCGTATTGAGAGCATGTTTAATTCATTGTTCTAATGGGCGTACCGTATGTTATATAGCGAATACACAGAGCTCAAGAACCCATCTATTTAAAATGATATTTTAGCATTTTAAGCGTTAGTGGCTTTTCCTTTGATACCGTGATTCATTACCACAGCTCAGCCTGGATTCCTGTACACTACAAAACGACTGCAAATATCATCCGACGGTGAGTTTGCCAGTGTAATGCCAGCATTAAAAGCCTAATTTATTTTCTGTGACCGAAAATAACTGATCTATTAAGCAAATACATGTTGCGTCTGCGATTTTTTACGCACGACAGCTGTTTCATATGAAGTATAAATCAGGCTGAATGTCCACCAAACATATATTTTTTCCGTTTTCAATTAGACAAGTTGGAAACGGTGATATGCCATTAGGCGGAGCAGTTGGCACATACGAGAGACACAGTCAGTCCCTGTTTAGCACTTATAAGACTCAGTGTGAAGGTAGGGCACACAACACAGCACCCCTCTTCTCTCTCTCTCTCTCTCTCTCTCATAACACTAGCATATTCACAGCTCCGCAGAGCAGCTTGGCTTGAGATTGGCTGGAGAACGCCAGGCCTTCCTCTCCCCTCTCTCTCTCTCTCTCTCTGTCTCTCTGAATCATGCTGTGATGGGTGCATCCATTCCATTCACATTTCCTCAAAAGCACCGCCACCGATATACAGCTAGACTGGCAGCCATATCCGTTCTCTCGCCGCAACCCACCTGGGAGGAGGGTCCTTAAAGCTGTGACAGCCAGTCGTTCCCACTGAAACCATTTTAAAGCAGGCTTTGTGACATCTACCTCGGGGTGTGCCCGTCATTCTGTGTGTTACAGCCCTGAGAACCTAAGCCTTCCCCATTGCTTCACCCTTCCCTTTGTTTCTCCTTATTGAGGTAAATGGAATTAAAACCTTTTTTTTCCTCTCCTACTGGGATCCAGGTTTTTTTTTCCTTCCTTTTCTTTCTTTTTTGCCCTTTTGAACAACCTGAGGGGGGATTTTAACATGCTATTACCCTTTGACACGGTGCCGGAGTATCGGAGGCAGGAAGGTTTGCAGGTGTACTTAGCCATGCTATCCAGACCTGCACTCTCCTGCACGAGAGGAGATGGAGAGAGCCAAGCCTTGGGGGTGGGGTGAGGGGGGTGGAAGGCCCCTGTCCCCTGCAACCTGCCAGAAACAGCCCGAATCCCATTTATTCCCGGTGACCTTAAATGAAACGCCGGCTACCCCTGTGGGCCCCATCTCAGGCCAGAATCAAATGGGTTCTGTTTTCCGCCCCTCTCTACCCCACTGCTAGAGAAAATGAGCTTTATCTGTGGGGGGAAGTCTGGCCCATGTGACTAATGCCCCACTTCCCTGCCTGCATTTCCCCGCAAACACCATCCCAGAGTTAATCGGCAGAGCTGTCGCTTTTTAATTACTGCCTTTCGCTACGGAGGTGCCCCGATGCAGAGAGACTTTGGCTCACTTCTGCTTGTTTCGAGTAATATCTATCACTGTGGCAATTGGACGGCCTGCACTCTGAGACACATGCAAACACACCGAAACATGGTCGTGTGTGTGCCGAGTACAGACGCATGCACGTACAGTACGCACGTGTACACACACTCACAGTCGCAGGTGGACAGAAACCTTATGTACAAAACATTTAGGCCTACTTTTCAGGAAATGGTACAGTAAATGGATCCAATGTAGTCATTATTTAGTCACAAGCTCTTTTAATACTTTTCATTGGTTAAAGATGGGGTGCTATAGTTTTGTGGGGCACGGCAACCCGTCTTTAAATATTTATAAAACCCACAAACAGACTTCAACACTTTAAACCCAGCCCTCCAATTTTGGGCATAATTAGTTGTTTTGTTCCGAAACATTAAAAAATTACGAAAATAGCTCCACACCTTAATCTCACAACGTGACAATTAATTGCAGCGCCATTAATTTATGAAAAAAACCCATAAAAAGATCTCTTCTCCCCGACAGCAACGGACGAAACACATTGAAACATGGTGTTGTTTCCGCTCGCGAGAACACTGTCCAAGGTGACAGGGGTCTGTCCAACCAAGGTGTGTAATTACTGCGAATGCCCAACAGAACAAATATGCACTCCCAGTTGATTAACTTGGGCTGACAGAGTGCTGAGAGGTGACAAGTCTGAAAGCGCTGAGAAGTGTTTGTGTGTCTGTATACCCACATTTTCCTTCCTGTGACTGTCAAGGACTCACAGTTTAAACAAAAACACACAGTGTATGTCAGATTAAAGCTACAATCCGTAAGTGTTACCGTATGTCCTCTCCCCACAGAGAGGGGTATAACTGCAACTGTTACACCTGGCTGGATCTATCTCTCATCCAAGAGCCAATCCCTGCTTTACTTGGCCTGTGGGGATATTGGGCTTATGAGCTTCATGCAGGGCTACTTGTCAACCAGTGTGTGTCCTAATGGAAGAGTAGGGACACCACCTCCAACCACTGCACAGGTACTATAGTTATTATTGTACTGTATTAACACGCAGATGTATTCATTAAAATAAGTCCCGGATTGTAGCTTTAAAAGCTAAGGCTTCAAGTGCTCTTTTTTTTGTTTTTGTTGTTATTTATTTGTATGATTGAATTAGACATTTGCATTGTTATCTGCTTTTTCCTTGCAGCAGCTTCTTTCCTGGAGCTTTCTGGGTAATTTGAAATGCCAGGCACACTTGGCAGGAAGGTTGTCCGACCCGTCTATCAAGGGTCACATGAACCCAGGCCGTCTATGGGTGCCTTCAAGTGGCCAGCGCCGGCGCCTGCATCTGCAACTCTAATTAAAGTGGAGTTAATCACAAATGGCGGGATAGGGCCACAATCGAAGCATATGTTAAGAATGAATTACTAATTAGGCGGCAAGCAGCAAGACAAGTCCCAGACTGTTTGAGGAGTCTCGGCACGTTACTAATATATGAAAAGGTATAAACAAACAGCAATCTGCTTGTTTAGTTTCTCCACCCCACTTACAAGGATCCAATTATGGCAGATCCCTGGAGCCGCCAATATAATCAAGCGGGAGTGTTATGCCGACTCACTCCAGCCAGCCAGCAGGCCTCCTCCAACAGGGGCAGTTATGTGCCTTGGCGAGCCTCAGGCCTCCTCTCCCGGAGCGGACTGCAGGAAAACGCAACACAACCCAACCCAACACAACACAACACAACACATACAGTTCGGTAGCACGCTATTATGTACAAGCTAATTCACTGGATGGCTTGGCTTTATAGAGCGCCCCATAGGGTGCGGTATAACACACCATTAGCACTGCAAATTCCTTGAACAATGCTTACGGCGCTGATCTGTTGGGTGAACACACCTGCTCTCCCCCCCTCTCTCTCTCTCTCTCTCTATCCCTCCCTCTCTCACCCTCTGCTTTATGTTTAACATCAGAATCTGGGCCCATATACCCGCCGACACAACGGATCTGCTCTGATCCGGAAAGACCGGAGCACAGCTGAAGCTCACAATGAGTCTCACACGGCACAGCGGAATAAATAAAAGTGCTAATCTTTGTTGACAGCGTGTGCCCCTATCAGCCAGAGGATTCAGAGGCTCCAAACCCTGTCGTCTCTAAGCGGCAAACGCAGACATACAGTACAGCTACTGTACTGTAAGCAGGATAATTGTTGGGGATAGAATATGGTGGGGGGGGGGGGGGGAGGCTGCATGCTGCTGTGTATCAAAGTTATTCCAGGGGCAGCCTATACCCTGCACACACCCCGCGTCCAACGCTGCTGCTTTTCACCGACGCTTTTTGCAGCAGGAATATAAGCGTCGTGGCTCGGAGGTAAAAGGCTGTCGATGGATGAGATGCTTCTTTCGCCATTTATCATTCAGTGCCTGAGGTCGGGTACAGTTAGCCCTTTGGCTCCCGGGGATCTGTAAAACACTCTCCCTGATGCCTAGCTGTCAGGTGCAGTCAGGTTGGAGGTGCACGCACGCACACACACACACACACACACACACACACACACACACACACACACACACACACACACACACACACACACACACACACACACACACACACACACACACACACACACACACACACACACACACACACACACACACACACACACACACACACACACACACACACACACACACACACACACACACACACACACACACACACACACACACACACACACACACACACACACACACACACACACACACACACACACACACACACACACACACACACACACACACACACACACACACACACACACACACACACACACAATTGTTTTCTTTCGTGCTACTAACTAATCCATCCAATGCCAGATTCTCTTACCTTGTGGTTGAGATCAAGCTGCCACTTCCACATAACATCACTTACACTTCCATTCAAAACAGGATAACGTGTGTGTGTACGCGGGCACACACACACACACACACACACACACTTGCGTGTCACACATGCACACACAATTCCTGATGCCGTCGGTCTCTTTGATAACCACACAGTCCTATATACTGTAGTGTATGTTGATCTTTCTAATACATGTTCAGTTGGCTCATCATGTGTGACTGGTACCTCTCCGGGCAGCATGCAGTGTTTTCTCCAGGCGAGGGCATCGCTCAGATCATCAGCAGCCATCCAGAGCTAACAACATCCACACCTACCCATACGCCACTGGGGACGAACAGCATGATCCCAGCCAGTCTGGCACATGTGCAAACGCGCCCACGCACGCCACGCGCACACGCACACACACGGCAGGACTTACCGTATCCAGCCTGCATCAGACATTCACACATGCATAAACCGTGGTGGAAGAAGTACACGTTTTATTACTCAAGTATCAATACCTCAATGTAGAAATACTCTTGTTATGAGTAAAAGTCCGGTATTCGAAATGCAAAAGCATTGGTATCAAAGTATACTTCAAGTACCATAAGTTCTGCATTCCTTCAATGAGTAGGCTACTTTTACTAGTATGTACTATAGAAGTCAAATTATTGAAATTCGGAAATACTCCAGTAAAGTAAAAAATACCTAAAAATTGTACTCAAGTACAGTACTGCTTATTGTGCTTAATGCACTTTCCACCACTGCACTAAAAACAAACCCATTAAAGCCCGACCAGTGTCGAGAACGGCAGCCCCCTCCACTCCAATTACAGAGCAGCTGAATGGTGGCGGCCCCTCGTTCCAAGCAGGAAGCCAGCAACCAGCAGGGCTGTGCCAGCTTCTGAGCATTTGCTCCAAGTTGGACCATTGCTCCTGGCGTGGCACCTTTTCTGTTCTCGGCCACGCCACGGCACACTGGCAAATACAGAGGTGGCACGTGGCAGTTCTGGAGGGGTGTGTGTGTGTGTGTGTGTGTGTGTGTGTGTGTGTGTGTGTGTGTGTGTGTGTTTGCGTGCGTGCGTGTGTTTTATACTGAGTATTCCAATCCAACTGCGCCTCCACTCCACCGTGATTAATATGCAGACTTATGGTGGAGCTGTAGGGATGGGGGGGAGGTCGGGAGCAGAGATTTGTCTGTGGTTTAATTAGTGCATTCCTGGCAAATTCTCCATCCATAATTATGGTCGGAGGTTCTCACTGACCTTTCCGGTATTTTCTGCATGTTTGGCTTTTATCCGATCATGTATTATTCAGAATTGTTGTTGTGTACATTCTGTCTAACGCTGCTTCGCATTTGCATAAAAAAAAACATAAAAAAAAAACACCCCCCACTTTACGAGACGGCCAAACGACACTTCCATTCTCCATCATTTGCCTTTGATTCGCCTCTCTGTCAGAAATTACCAGGCTTCTGCCATGAGGCGCCCTGGCCAGCATGGCACCGGGCAGAGCAGCTTGTCCAGAAGGCACACATCCATATTTATAAGCATGTCATTCTGTTTGCTTTCATAAGATTCAATTTTACATGTGAGAAGGATGAAAAAAAATTAAAAAATAAAGAAAAAGGAACATTTCTAACAACATGTGAATAGCCTGCCAAATGTGCCAATGTCACCCACGGCCACCATACAAGTAGAAAAGAAAATGGTGTGTGTGTGTGTGCGTGTGTGTGCACGCGTGCGCCCACCAAAGTGTTCTTTCATGTCGAGAGGGAGGTGAATTGTTCAGTACAACTGCTGAGGGTGGAGAAAGCAGGGCGAGTTAAAAGAGACATAGAGAAGAGCTTGCAGAGCAGCATACTAACTAGGTTATTAGGGGATTAATTACTGGGTTAACACTGCAGTGTCAAAGCAAGTCCTGCACGCTGGAAACCCTCCACACACACACACACACGTGCGCATACACGTCTATGTGCGCGCACACACACACACACACACACACACACACACACAAGCTGCCTGTCAGCACACTAGCTGCTCCACGCTCAGTTATCAAAATACACACCCGAGAAGAGAAAAAAATAGTCACCGCGGAAATCTGGGAATAAAAGCGCAAGACCTGTCAAGCTCCCTCCTATTCTGGCTTTATAAGCTGTGTCACTCTGCAAACATGCCAGGATCTAGGCTACACATGATTTATAAACACTGTACTCCACAACAGACCCAAGGTGTGGCTTTGCGTACACACACACGCGCGCGCGCACACACACGCACACGCGCACACACACACACACACACACACACACACACACACACACACACACACACACACACACACACACACACACACACACACACACACACACACACACACACACACACACACACACACACACACACACACACACACACACACGCCGGGCCTTACATATAAGAGCAGAGACAGCGCTGGAGGGATTTGAGCTGCCAGGGCCCCTGTGGGGAAGCGATGCCTTCCTGTTTGCAAGTCTTTCTTTGGTGAAAATGCTTAAAAAGGGGCAAACGAGAGCAGTGCTTATCCAGCAAAACTGCTGCTAGATGGACCAGCAAGTGCACAAATTTTCTATGACACCCCAGTAATGAGGTTTTATACCAAGGCACGGCGCACGCGAGGAAGGACTCACTGCTCCTCTTCCCCCTCTGAGTCTCCCCCCCCCCCCCCCCCCCCCCCCCCACACACACACACACACACACACACACACACACACACACACACACACACACACACACACACACACACACACACACACACACACACACACACACACACACACACACACACACACCCTCATGACAGGTAGCGCCGCAAATCACACGCAAACCCACACATCAACTATTCATAAACATCCATTTCACACGGTAATATCCTCAGTACTCATTTTACCACATGAACCCTGTCCCTGATCTGGGTGTATCATAATAAGTGAAAATAGCAGATCTACAGGGCTATTTTCGGAAAATACATTTGGTTATAGACCCAAGTATAGACCCCTTGAGGATGCCTGGTCAATAAGTATATACTGTATAGGGCCTAAGTGGTTAACACCAGAGAGTGTGAACATTGACCATTGGGGTCCATTTTCACATCAGCATACAGTATGAGGCTGACCAAAGGGAACGTAAATCTAGGTATTCTCCTTTAACTGTGGGAAAAGGATTTATATTCCTTAAAGGATCAGAGGGGATGTTGTCCTTCCTTCCAGTATAGCCTATAGAACCAGGGCTTGAAGTTTGACTGGCTTTTAGTCAAAAACCACTTGGCCGATGGTGGAGTTGAGAAAACGTATAACTCCCTTGAAGACAGCTTCAAGATATGTCTGACAACTTCAGATATTTGTATACTAAACAATACAATTGGATGGATATTGGAAATTACTTCAAATTAGGAAAGTTCCGAAGAGGTTACTGTGCAGTGCAGAAATAATAAGCAGAGTAAATTAGTAATGACTGTAGTATTGACTGTATTTGGTACAATAATTTGCCTATAAATATACATTGTAAATGTCTAGCATTAAAAACCAGACATATTTGCAATGCTCTGGAAGTCATCCTACAATTATATTAAATTAAATATGATAATATATTGATGATGTAAGCATCCTTTGTATTCGCAGAGTAGTGTGTCCCTTTTGTGCCCATATATGGAGAACTCTGATGTAATGTATATGCCCATACCATGAATATCGCCGTGCCTGTATATGGACATATCAGTCAGATCGGCGGTTCCGAGTCTAAAGTCGGTCGGTCCCTCACACGCACATGACCCTAATGGGCATAGCGGTCGGATTTGTGGCTTAAGTTTGGACAGCCGTATCTCCACATAAATATGCCAATATATGGGCATAGGCTATGGTGTTTGTTGATGGTGATGTCTGAGTCAGAGTAGCCTCGGTACCAGGCTTTCATTTTTGTTGGTGCAAAAATTGAAAGCCTGGAGGAACACATTGGCCGCTCTGGTCTAAAAGTGGGAGTCAACCCTTCCGGGTGGGCGTCGCTCCAAATTATGTGACATAGCGCTGCACTAGGGGGGAGAGGAGGGGCCGGGGGTGACGGACAGATCGATGAGATCCAATCAGGGCGTGCGCAAATCTGAGCCGCGACCCGTCCCTCTAGACCAGAAACCTAACACGTTAGCTCAGGCTAGAATCAGAGTGACGTGGCCATGGTCCCACCATGCCTGCTTTCAGTGATTAAAATACGTTCTAACTGAATGATAGACTGTGTGTGAATGAACAGGACTATAATTGTTGGCGTTTATACAAAACTGTAGATGCTTTGATAAGAGTGCATGTTTGCCTGTTTGATCAGGATCTCCCTGAAGATCTGGCTCTCATGGAATCCTGAGTGCCTGAGGCAGCGGGCCGTGATGCACGGCTCTATATCCCCGTAGCTGGAGCGAGGAAAAGGTCAGCGCTGGATGCTTGTGAAAGCTGGCGAGAGCCACTGATCTCACTGTGATCTTTGAGCAGCTATTGTATTCATAGGATATACAGCATCACAGACCAACACTGACATTCACAGCTGCAAACACAAAGACAACGAGAGAGAGAGAGAGAGAGAGAGAGAGAGAGAGAGAGAGAGAGCTATACCTATCCACCATCAGTCTATGGTAGAGCTGGGCGCTATGGATGGAAATAAAAAAAAATTGCACCAAATACCCCAAAATCGATATTGTGAAAATACTATCTGATTGAAATTGTAATGTTGAACGGAAGGAGTAGGATGGAGGCGCTATGTCCAAAAGGAGGATGAGTTGGAATAACGACTAAATTGGGGGAAAAAAAGGGTAAAAATAATTGGCAATTCAAAGTGGAAAGAAAGAAAGACATATGTCATGTCCATCAGCATACAGTAGCATGCACCAAGCTATTTTAAGTAAATGCATCACCACCACTGCATTCTTGCAACGTCTGCAGTCTTCAGATGAATTAAAAATGCATGCTTGGATGGGAATAATTTTGGTATTACACCGCTGATAATTATTATCTTAAAGGGATACACATATCGTTTGAAGAGGGGGGAATTACTTTTCATAATTACCCACCTGAAGACTTTTATTTTTTTGTATTACTGTAGGTCGGGGTGTTGTCATTTCTGCTGTTGTTGTGAACAGTGAGTGAACACGCTGCATCTATTTTGGGTACGTAGTCTGTCTCAGGTGCCAAGATGTATCCATTGCTCTCTGACGTAGAGTACGTGAGCCTCAAAGGCCACTCACAAAACATTAAGGCTGTTTTTTCCTTTTGACAGACATCAAAATGTGACCTTTAAATGATTCTTGTTATCAGGGAAGCTCAACAAGAAAATCAATAGGATGCAGCTGGAGAGACGGATTAATGCAGGCCAAATTGATCATTCCATTTCATTTTCATCTCGATTTGATGTGCCGGCAAACACACGCTTAATCTGATCACAAACTGCTCTTAACACTTCAGACGAGGATCATTTTTTTGAAGAGAAAAATACAAGCACAACAGTCCTCTCGGTTACAGAGAAGACGGGGCAAGGGCACGAGCCTTAACTGACAGTTAACCTTAATCATGGAGGACCTGGGTTCTTTTTCTTTTCATCACTTCGCCAGGCTTTTTATAGTTGGCCTCAGTGCTGCCAGTGCTGTTCTATTCACCGTGGGGAATAGAGACGGCGAAGCTCATTGTCTATTTCGCACAGTTTATGGTCCCATCAAACTGCAAAAACAAATACATTAATCATCGGAACACATTGATAGATCATTAATTATTGTTCCTCAATGTTTATGTCACACGTTGTTGAGTCCTTTCACGGATAATCAGAGCAGTTTGGCAGAACTTTATTAAAGAGTTTTCATTTACAAAGCCGTGTCTGGAGGAGCAGAATTGCGGGAGATAAAAGATCATGTTTTCTTTTTAAGCAATAATTCAGTAAACATTACAAGGGAATTTCTGGCAAGGAAGAATTACACTGTATTTACAGGCGTGTTGTTTCCTGTACACAGCTCAGACTAGGGGGAGGGGGGGGGGGGGGGGGAGAGGGATGGGAGGGGGTATATTACTGCTGAAATGCCAGAGCTCGACATATAACTGTGATAACAAAGATAGCAAATCTGGGAAATGAAAAATGGCACTTCTCCTCTACACGCAGATACATCAGTGTTTATTAAATCAATGCCAGACAGAGGAATGTGAAGGTAAAATAATGAACCACTTATAAATGATCTTTGCTTCGCTGGGCCTTACCTGATCGGGGTGCTAGGGGACCACCAATGCGAGGCATATTAGGAGAGGTCTATTAATCCTACTGCTTCTCATAGCTGACTATAAAATGGGAGTCCTCTGTGACTTGCTCGACACATCCTTTTTAATTTTGAGATGGGGGGAGAGGAGGGGGGAAAAAGAGTCAGCTAACACAACACGGCTTCTCCTTGATTGGGTGTGAAACTTTGGGCTGTCTGTGTATTTTCTGCTGGTACCAGTGTGGATATTTCATTACAGCGCTCTGGGAACACACATTAGGCGTCTCCCACTACCTCTCACTACGACGGCATCCATGGCAACCGGGGAGACCGCTCTTGCCGCAGAAATGTGCTTTTAATTGAGTGACATCTAATCAGCCAGTGAAATACAGCGATGGAGTTAACAAAACAGGTCAGCGAGGGATGAGGACTGCCAGCTGCAATCGCTGTTGCGCATGTGACGCTTTGCCGTTTGCCAAATCAAGGCTAGTTTATAAATCCTATATAATCCTGTATATACATGTATATAGTTTACCGGAATCCCCCAGGACCATATACGTACTAGGGCCGTTTCCTGTTTTTCCTCTAAACTAAATATGATCGCTGAAGATATAGCCATTCTAGTCAGGGATATTTTAAGCATCGAAATGTCCCGCTCCCAGAATAGGGACGGTATAGGGTTCATCTGTTTAATGAACCAATTAAGGGTCAGGCCTATTATTTAGGAAGGTCTTTGGGTGAATGCATGACTGACCGGGATCATACAGACTATGCAGATTGGGGGATGCGTCTTTGAATATGCAAAAAATGACCGGGGCTAAGAGGTCACAAGCTACTGAACATCTTAACACATTAAATAAAGCTCTTTGCGACTGAGAGGGTTTTTTGTGCCGTCATCTGTTTTTTCCAAGCTTGTTGCAGCGAGATCCGGCTGTCTCCTGTTTTCTCCCCTTTCCCGATGGTTTGTGGCATTAACTGAAATAGCATTTCTACTTTATTATCAGATGTTGAATCAGTGCACTGGGGGACACCATCAACTTTCCACGACATAAATCATCTGTGCTGGAAGCATTCTGATTGTAGAGCTACTGACATACATAGATAGAGTTGGTGAAGGAGCCGTCTCAGTAAATCTTCACTCCACACTTTGGGGGAATCATTGGAATTCATGATCTTTTCTGGGTATGCTAACAATAATCCCCTGCTCGCTCTGTCTCTCACATCACCAGGCATAGCAAACACTCATCTTCAGTAACCGGCATGCAGAGTCAGCTTTCTGGGGCCGGGGTCCCTCTGCGTGTGACAACTAAGTGCCCAACCTTTTTTGCAGCCAGTGTCATTTAAATGCAGCTGAAATGAAGTGGGGAGTTTCAGACGCTGCATTCCGGTGCCAGTGGGCGCGTTTTGAGGTTGACGCAACGAACACAAGGGCAAAAGGAGGGACACGACAGTGGCTATGATGTCATTCTGAATAACTACTGCAATGTAGAAATACTCTGTTAAAGGTATTGGCGTCAAAATGAAAATAGCAGATCTACAAGCTCACAATTCATACAAAAGTCCGCCACAGACTGAGCTTTTTCCCCTCAGCCGCCAGGCTGCTAAATGACTCTGGTTTCCCTCCCACCCCTGCCCCCTAGGGAGTGTCACCGGACATGTTTTGCACTACAGTATGTTCCATAAACTCTGCACTTTATATTTATACTTCCTGCACGGTGTTGTATTTGTGTTGTTGTTATTTTTGTTATATGTGAAAAAAGGAATAAGAAATGCACACACGCAATGTCAAAACAAATTCCTACTGTATGTGTTTTACACAATGGCAAATAAAGGTATCTGAAGCCGACCTTAACTACAACACAAAGAAAATGATCTTTTGTTAAGCCGGGTATAACAAATGCCTCTGCTGTAAAAACTGCTGTATAAATAAAATAAAAAGGGGACGGAAGCAAAATGTGTCTGTTTGTATATTCCACTATGTGCAGGGCTGTAGAGAGAGAGGCTTAATTGGTAGTACCTCATGCTACCGTATTGGCTGGAGCTCCAGCCGTTAACTTATGCTGCACATGGGCCTGCATACTGCTGGCATGCAGCAGTATGTCAGTGTGTTTTAGGTGGGGCTACCTGCTCATACCTGCATACTGCTGGCATGCAGCAGTATGTCAGTGTGTTTTAGGTGGGGCTACCTGCTCATACCTGCATACTGCTGGCATGCAGCAGTATGTCAGTGTGTTTTAGGTGGGGCTACCTGCTCATTATTGCTGTACAACTAAAGATGTTCATCCAATGCAACACTGCTTCCGCAGCCATTGTTATCATCACCCTCTGTGGAAAATGCTGTAATTGCAATCGGAGACGAATTTGCGAGGACACCGCAAGGACAATAATTTAGCGACTGTTTTGTGATTACAATCGCAGTTTTAAAAGGTTAATAAGGCGATTCTCCTCGCCGTACGCACGGGAACGCAAGACGCGTCTGTCCTCCGGCCCGAAAGCTCAGAGGATGTCAAGTGCGATACGAGGACCAATTAAAACAAAATCAGCCGAACAATCGCGGGGTCAGATCCCGAGATGTTCTCCATCAGTCACTCTCTCCAGCGTTGTTATGCCGCCCCAGGACTGATGCACTGATAAGACAAATCCTTACCGTACACAAACACTGCACACTTAAATACCCACACTGTATTTTTCTGTGGATAAGGGGGTTGGCGCCACGATGGCGCTGGCCATGTCATTGCAAACAAACAAGGACAGAGGTGAAAGTGGATCTAACCCATGACTTACACCTGTGTCGCACACCAAAAATAGCAAATCTACAAGGTCACCAACACATCGCAGCGCAATGCGCTGTGACCTTGTAGATCTGCTATTTCTGACATGCAACTAAAATGTAAATCAGGTTTCACTCCTCTACTAATACGTACACTATGTCCACAAGTTAGCGCAGAAGAAGTGCTTGCTCTGCAGCTTGGCAAAAGGCTGGGAGCTGGTAGGGATGGCATGCATGAGGCGTGGCAAGACAAGGGAGAACAGTACTGCTCATAGTGTTTCTGTTCACGTTCTTTCTCTGTCGGTCATTACTGTGTGCAGACGAGGGGCCATGTTTACTCTGCTGAGACAAGCAAGTCTAGTGCTCTGGGGGCAACCTTGTGACTCCCCTCCTCTCTCCTGCTGCCAACCCGTCTAACCTTCCTGGCACTGCACACCGCGCCTTTGTGGGCTCACTGCCGCTCAACACCTATCCTCTACCGACGACCGGGCTGGGGCACAATTTGGCGTGCGACTCACCGGCACATAGGTGATGACACGGCATGCGTTCGCGTGCGTTATGTATACACACCTGGTGAGTGTGCACTTGGAGCAGCAGCAGCGAGATACAGGCTGGGAGAGATGTGCTGCTATATGCTATATTACCACTGTGTCATTTTTCCTCCCTCTGTCTGTCTAATTTTTTGCTGGTGTTGGCATTCGTGCGGAGACCCTCCCGTGCACACGGAAGAGAGAGAGGGCGGGGGAGAGGGAGAGAGGGGGGCGGGGGGGAGACACTAACTACATAAAATGGGGAATTGTAATCCTTGGTAATGGGAAGAGAAATCAATTGAAATATGATTAGATGGTCTATCATATAAACATAATGAAAAGAAATGAGAAAACATACGAAATTAAAGATGTGGGCGAAACAGAATTGACAATGTGTTTGTATAAAGCTAATGGCTCAAGGACAGATGAAGTAACAGTGCATGGAGAGTGAAATAACAAAAAGGGGAAGGTGCATGAATTCATAACGATGCAATTGTCACCGTCAACATTTAAACGCAAACAATTATAAACAGCCAACAAAACAGAAGGAAAACAAGTACACAGTATAATGTTGATTTAACTCCAAAAAGTGTACAAATGGAACCAAAACGGACCCTTACAGGTCCATTTGGTTCAATTTTTACACTTTTTGGAGTGAGATTTTTGTGGTACTTTACAGTGAAAGTGGACTTAAGAAAGCAGAAACGGAAAGAAAACAATCATAACAGATAATGGCATGGACACGTAATGGCAAAGAAAGGGCAGAAATCAATCATAACGAAGCAAATCAAAATTAAAATGAAATGATTACCAAGCTTATGCAGGATGTCAGGGGGTTCAGAGGTTCAAGTTCAATATAAACAGGGAAACCGTTATGGCGTCAGCAGTGCACGGATGTTTCTGGAAAGAAAATAAAGCAAGGAGGGTGATGTAAGTACACTTCACTTACAGTACGTCTACTTGACAATATGCTGGCACTCAAATATTAATGTGACATGGCTGTGCTGTAGTAAGCACGGATTCACAACCACTGAACAAATGAATGGAGTCTCGTTTTCCGTAAGTGGTTCCGACCAGGCTTTCTTTTCTTTTTTACTGAATCTGAAAACACACACTGCTTATTCTGACCCCGTAAAAGAATGAGCAGCATCGTTTTATCATCTCATAACGGAGCCCCCCCCCCCCCCCCCCCCCCCCCCCCTGACCATAAATTAAGTGTTTGCTCATTTCAAAACCTCTCAAGAAAATTAGGTATAGACTTTAGCAAAGACACGGATGCAACTCTGTGACATCATCACTCATGCTTTTATGTCTCATGCTTATACCCTCACATAGAAAAGGCAGCAGTAGCCATAGGAACGCCCTTGTTGAGATGATAAGATAGACAGACGGTTCACTAATCACAACCTTTATGGATCAGGGTTCATTATAACATCTCTACTTTTTGTCTGCTGATCAATGTTATAGTAATAATTATTGCGATTAGCTCCCCCGTTTGGGAATCTCTACGTCATTGATCTCCGTGGGGAAAGCAAGGAAGCTCTGAGAAGGAAGTGAAGTGGTCACGTGACTGGGCTTGCTTTATGACACTTTCATGGACACTTTCATGGGAGCCAACTACCCGGAAGTTTGGCAGAATGCACTGGAGTCAATGAGAGCTCAGTGACCAGCTCATGAACAAACATTATTTATGAACAATTGAGACCTTTTGTAAAGTAATCACTTCTGGAAAATAACAGAAGACAGGTAACACATTATGGTCTGCTGTGTTGCTATTCGATGTGTACACTGTGTAATTTTTATAGAGGTATGGTATCTAAAGAGCACAAAGTACCTTTCTGAACGCACCAAGTATCGCGAGACTTCCCACCGTTTCCTGTCTGGCAGCAAAATATTGCGATACTTCGGAGCCAGAAACGATACCTTCTGCTGTTTAGATCCTCAGATAAAATTATATACTGTGCACTCTGTGCACATCGAAAAGTAAGTGATTAGAAAACAACCTGTGATATGTCTTCTGTTATTTTCCAGAAGTGATTACTTTACAAAAGGTCTCAATTGTTCATAAATAATGTTTGTTATGAGCTGGTCCAGCTGGCTCCATTCACTGCCATGTATTCATTGCACTTCCGGTGTGAGTTTGGCTCCCATGAAAGTGTCCATGAAAGTGTCATGGCGCAGCCCAGTCATGTGACCACTTCCCTTCCTTCTCAGAGCTTCCTTGGGGGAAAGCAGGAAATAGGAAATACACGTAAGGATAGAGATATAAGAATAAAATATGAATAATCAAAATAACAATAACAATGTGGTTTTCCCTGTGACTTTCTGAAGTCATATCATTGTCAGTCTTTTTTTCTTTCTTTTAATATATATATATTTTTTGCGGCTTACGCCTTTTATTGGTTTTTTGAAGGGATAGACAGTAGGCTGACAGGAAACGGGAGAGAGATGGGGGAAGACATGCAGTAAAGGCCGTGTCGGGCTCGGGAGTCGAACCCGTGGCACACTGCGACTGGATTACCAGTCGGGTGCCCAGACGGTTACGCCACCGCCTGGGCCTCGTTGTCAGTCTTGAAGTTTGCCGAAGTTGGGTTCAGCGAAACGGTGGCATGATGGATCTGAACTTAGGAATTCACTAAATGTGAACAGCAGTTGATTTCCTTGGTCCTACTTGCAGGGTGCTCAAAACATGTTGCAATGATATGCAGTGATTTGTGAGATTAGCTTGCATACTGTTAATACTGTATATAGTATACACATACGCTGTACATTGTAACTGTAAATTGGTGAATACTGTACATGCAGTATGCACTGCCCACACTGCATGCATTGCATGTATGCACAGAACACGTTGCATGCATGCACACATGTACATGCATAGCATACACAGTCCTTGATGGCTCATTTTAATCTTAGAGAGTACAGTGCATGCAATTGATTTAATTATTTGGAGAAAACATTGAAATATAAGGTTTTCTACAGTATGGAGTATGCTATAAAACCGGTTCCCACGCATCGGAGATAACTGAGACATTTACTCTTCAGAAAAGAAGGATAGAATGAAATAAAGAAAAACTGCTTTCACATCACTTCAAAAAGCAAACCCTCCTCCTTAAACTTGCACATTTTGTAAAGCCGGAAGAAAAAAACCATAAAATGTTTCAAAGTGTATTTATCTGAGATTGTTAGTGTGAGCAATGGAAAGAGGAAGCGAAATGTTAAAAATGTCAACGAATATATATATATATTATATATATATTTTCTTTAAAGATCACTTGAGGAAAAAGCACTTAATAGTCCTTCAGCACTCCTCAGGGACACCCAATATGCAGCCTCCTTTATCATCCCCCCACTCGCATGTAACGTGAACATAATCCTCAGGCTCTAACAAGGCTTTCTCAAACAGGGTGGGGTGTTTTTCTACCAGCCTTCTTCATGCGCTTCTGTTTTGCCATGAACAATAATGTCGGGTTCATTGCATGCATCTCAATGGGACTGTATACGTAGCAGATGTAGGAATTCACTCTGTTCTGTATTGATTGATGAAGAGTTTTGTTGTGATGTGTGTTTTGCTTGTCAATAGGAAATGTCTGAGGAAATTAGCCACATGAACCCCAGCGACCCGGTTCTGGGGTGAACAGTATGCTTGTGATATGCAACGATGAGCTTGCATATGTTTATGTTACAGTGGAGTCAGTGCTTGGCCAAGGCTTTTTGGTACTCTAAAAAAAAAGTCTATATGGGGCAGCTCTGTCTCAGTCGAACGTGGCCCCCAAGTTCCCGTCAGCAAGATTTGACACGAATAGAAATATATTTACATTAATTAAAAAGCAGCACACCATATTAAAATGTGGTATTATCACATACATTATTCAAACCGTAATATGTATCAGACTATAAAAAAAATCATCATCATATCTGGGAGGAGCAAAAACAGCACATTTAATTGTTATGGCAATTGTTGCCCAAAATACAGACGCCAGGCGGAAAGCGATCAAGTACGCCACCTACTCTGCAGCTGATTCTTTGTGTCTTATTGAAGCAAAAAAAAGGGCATGTTGTTTTCCGCCGTAAGCGTCGTGTCATAAGAACATCAGACGCCGTAAAAAAAAAAGGGGGAAAAAGCGAGATACTCGTCGTTCCTTTACCTACAATTCCACTGACGTGTGCTCGGGAGGAACCTGTTGTCACCCGCGTCAGCCAGGAAGACAGAAAGACACATCATGAATGTCGCTGACGGCTCAAGATGAAATACAAACAACGGGAGACGTGAGTGATGAACACGCATTGCGCGTCTCTCCCACCCAAACAACAGGGTGTGTGCATCTTTGAATGGATGCTCATTTTTATTGTGAGTGCGGTACTTTGAGGAGATCACACAGAATTCTCAATAAGTAAATGCACCTCGATTTGGTTTGCTAGTTTTTGTTTTACCTATTTGTTTGACATTTATTCAAATGAAATGTATGATTTTCTTGACATGCATATTTCCCCACATTTCGAAAACAGCGAAAATAGATGATCTACAAGCTCACAAAGCATCACGATGCAATGGGTTGTGGTAGATAGTCTACTTTCGCCATTTGTCATACAACAAAGTAAACTGTACACAGGCATGGCATTAAGTAAAGTTAAATCATTGTGTAGCGTAGTTAAAGTAAGTACGCAAACAACAAACCCATGGTTTTGTGTCGTGTGTGTGTGTGTCTGCTTGTGTGCATGCTTTTCTAAAGCGACTGCATCTGTGTGATTAGCTCCAGTATCTGAGATAAAGCACGCAGAGCACATGTACCGCCATCGTCGGGAGATGCTCAGCCGTGACAGTAACAACAACTGCTAGGCTATATATGCTATCGCCTATTCTACTGTGACAAACGCCTCGCACCGGGAGTCGTCCCGCCACTACTCTCCACCCGTCATTAATTGTCTGATCATTGTGGAACTGCAACACAGCACGGGGGGCACGAACAGGCGGCAGATCTCACAGGTATTAGCCGCTAATTGCCGTCAACCAAAACAGGCTGCACTTTCTGGAGAAAACAATCTATATTAATTCATCCCATTCCTCCCCCTGAAGAATACACAGGGAGGGGAAAACTTCTTGGGCGAGCAAGATAAATGCGTATACCATAATTACACCTAATTGTGCAAATAATTGCAAAGTTCTCGCGCCACCTATGGCCGCAATAAAACAAAAGCAATCTATGTGGCTCTTGGCTGTGAAATTGGAACAATCCTCTCTCTCCCTTTCTCTCTCTCTCTCTCTCTATTTATATCGACTATATGGTAAAAATGTTGAGAAAAGTAAGTGTGCGGGGGGATAAAAGCTGAATTCTCTGAATCCAGACTCACTGATCAGACGTCAGCCTCACCACCCCACCCCCCCCCCCCCCACACCCCCCCCCCCCCACACACACACACACACACACACACACCCCCACCCACCCAACCATCCAGGGCTTTTACACTGTGGAATACGTCTTTAGAATCCTAAAGTATGTGTATATTCTAAAGTTTAGATTATATCCATTCCCTGCACTTTGGATGAAAAATACAAGCAAACAAAAACATCACCTGTAAAGCTAATCCCTTTCATTTCAGTTCAGGATAATATTAGTGCTTCCTCACTGCACTGATGGTCAAAGAAGATACTTCAAAGATGCCATGTGAAGCTCCAGCAGAGGAGAGTGAGGGAGAAGGAGGGAGGGAGAGATTGTGCGTGTGTGTGTGTGTGTGTGTGTGTGTGTGTGTGTGTGTGTGTGTGTGTGTGTGTGTGTGTGTGTGTGTGTGTGTGTGTGTGTGTGTGTGCGAGAGAGAGAGAGAGAGAGAGAGAGAGAGAGAGGGAGGGAGAGAGGTGGGGGGGGGGGGGGGGGTTAGAGGGATAGAAGAGAGGCCAGGCAAATCCCCCATCTATTACAGACGAACCAATCATCAAAGACAAATTACTGTACACTTCAGTAGGATATGCTAATTCCAAATTCGATGCAAGTCATCAAAAGATAAACAGAGTAATATTTTTGCATCTACAAATTGAAAAAGGTCTGCTTTCAGATCAGATTTTAATGCCAGCTTAGAGTACAAAAATGGGGGTTGGGAGGTGTGGGGGTGAGGGGTGAGGGGGTGGGGGGGTTCTTGCTTGGTTGGTTGCAATTTGTTAATAATAAAGATGTCAGGGCTACTGTCAATACTAATGTAATGAGGATAGATGCTCCAATGAAGTCAGAATTGGTGGTTGTTCTACATATCAAATACCAATACACAGGCTATACTATATCATGTACCAATACACAGGCTATACTATATCATGTTTGAGTCTGCGATCACCCATTTCCTCCAATACTATCTCCAGTCTGTAATTTTCCAAGTAAAAAAGAATATGCGTGAAGGTCTATCTATCTATGTCGTACATCATAAGTGGAGCACCATTAATCAAGAAAAAAAAGTTATATAATGTATAGCCTGAAGAGATACTGAGCATTTACAGTATAATCCGTATAATTTAACTCTGAAGAAATATACTCTCTTTGGAGTTAAATTAGAGGATCTTTACTGTGTTGAAGCCCCCCCCCCCACGCGGAGATTATCTGGTGCCGTTCGTCTTTCGACGTTGTCTCAGTGAAGGTTCCAACGTTTGATTTGAGGAGAAACACCGTGGACATGCCGTTAGTTTAAACAATAGAAACACAGCGAGACAATTACCTGGCCCTGAGGGAGATGCACACTAAAGAGCCGCTCAATACTTCTGTGGAACATGGCGCTTCAAAATGGCTGGGTCAGCTCCGGAGCCGAGGCCACTCACTCGCCTCTTCTATCGTCTCTTTTCTCTTCCTCAATCTGCATCCAAGGGTGGCTGCAATCACTGCATCGCTGAGGTGTGAACAAGCTGATGAATTTTGCCCTTACGTTTGACACCTGATATGTAAACGTGCGCCATTATGTTCAAGAGCGATGAGCAGTGTGTTGACAATGTCAATATTTCTCACCAACATGCAGAGTAGGCATATAGACTAATAGCAGACCGTAGGTGTCAGCAAATGAACGCACAACAGGAGCAGGGGACTGCTGGGAATTAATAGCCTCGACAACAAATGATCTGACAGGACAAATGCGCGCGTGCACACACACACACACACACACACACACACACACACACACACACACACACACACACACACACACACACACACACACACACACACACACACACACACACACACACACACACACACACACACACACACTAGTTAATATAGTACAGTCAGTGATATTATGGCTAAGTGTCATGCTCAGAGACACTATGACACTGGGTGAACCGGTAACCTTCTGAATTACCAGACAGCCTCTCTGCACTCACCTATGCACCATTTGATGCCTCGCCCCTGTTTTCATGGTCTTGTGGCTACTCCGCCCCAGCTTGATCAGGGCTTATCATGAAAGCACCAGGTGGATATTATTGTCAAAACCACTTTTAAAGTAGTCGTGACTCGTGATTAAAGAGCGTGACTCCGATTCTCTCAGGTGCCACCCCCTCCTCTCTCCTCTGTGCCACGGCACGCCGGGGCGCCATTCTATCCATTCATCACATTTCTCATCGGTGGAGCAAAACACACATACATCAACCGACTGCCACCCCCCCTCCTCCTTAAATCATGCTTTGTTCCTGTGCCTGGAGAGGAAAGTGTCTCCACTCTGGGCATCAACGCCCGCTGAGCCGGAGGAGAAGTGATGCCTGGCACAGCGGGTATACCAGCCCACATGCGCAGCCAAGGAGACGTTCCATCAATTTTAGCAAATAAAAGAACATTTCTAAATTTAATATCTTGCAGATTCATTCGTCGATTCATTTGATCGAGTCTTTCCTTGACCTCAATGGTGCTATGGAGAAAATGTTTAAGTATTGAATTAATTTCGTGCTGAGTCTTGACAAAGAACAGTTCACATCTGCTAAGCGGTATTGAAAAAAAAAGGAGATTCATTTGTCTCCTGCGTCGGCACGGTAGGGGTGCCATCCAAAAAAAAAGGAGTAATTCCCTCAATCCAGGAGGTTAAAGACTGAGCACCACATACTGTAGGTATTAAGTTCTGCCACACGAATAATGGATGCATAAATTAGGCTGCATTGTACAACAGCATCGCGGACCGAAAACAGCTGATCTGTAAGCTCACAGTGTGTTGCAGATGTGATGCGCTGTGAGCTTATAGATTGGCTATTTTTGGCAAGCGGCACCATCTTAGGAATTAAGAATTTAAGAGTAAATCGGGCTTAAACTTGCCGCTAACAGAAGGGTCAATGCATGACTTAGACAGAGTAGTTGCTGATCTATATTGCACTTTTCCTTTCCACTCAGAGTGGAACTCAAAAGGTTGAAAAGTGCATTTGATTACCACTAATCCTAAGGATTTTTACCCGTCTGCTGAAAATGTTGTTCTTCAATAATTCAGCACACGCATTATGCATATGCATTAAGCTACCATGCAACTAGGTAGCACATAAACATACCCGCGAGGAACCTAAAAAAGAAACACATAATAGGCCTATCTATTGTTAAAACAACATTACACACCAGTTCCACAGAAACTCTGCATCAGTATTAAGCTATGGAATCTCAGATACCTCGGCTGGACACAGTGTCCTAATAGATGAAGCATGACTGGTTTGCATGTTGCATGTAGGGGAGTTAATTGTAGTGGGATTATTGGGCAGTTCTTCATTACACAAGCAATTTCTCTTCTCGTTATTCATCTTCCAGCAGAATCCCGGGGCATGTTTTAATCACATGCAGATTGACACCACTGTGTCACTACTACTTTCAATTGTAAAGCCTCTGTGACTTTGTTCAGCGACGCAAACGTTTTAAAACATCAACAGATTAAAAAAAAAAACTGTCTATGTGCAAATACCACACATTTTAATAGAAAGAGGACGGGTACAAGCTTTTTGTAAAAGGGGACAGAAAAGCAAATGGACAGCCTGTCTGCTACGGTGTGTTAAAACCTTATTTATACTTGGCTGTGCATTGGTGTTGCAAGGCGTTGTGGGTTTGTAGATCAGAAAATTCAGGTGTGCAACACCCACATGCAACCGAATACTATGCATCACGCATTAGATACTGTGTGTGTAGCTATTGATGGTGTCGCAACGCAGCCCTATGGGTGGGCCCCTGTCTTCTCCTATCTTTAAACTTTTATACTCTGTTCTCTAGCACGATGGTTCTCAAACTTTTTCATGTCAATGACCCCCAAATTGACACATATTAGCCCACGGAAAAGATGGGCTATGCCAGGGACCCCCGTAAGAGAATATATTTTGTATTTTTTAATTTCAAGGACCCCCAGCATTTGATATGCATTATGATCACGGACCCGAATTTGATATCATTAAGATCCCTGGGACCCCCAAACTACGCTGTAGTATCATCAGTCAGAGCTGTGACAAATGGAACCAATTTGTACAATGATTTCCCATTTGTACACTCCCAGAGTAACAGACCCATAAGCGTCCATTTGGTTCCTAACTATCAATCAACCAACTGGAACCCCGTCAAAGACCACTGGGGGTCCACGGACCCCACTTTGAGCAGCTGTACCCAGGAGTAGGAGGAGGAGGAGAGGACAGAGCAGAGAAGGCATCCTCTCATCCTCCAGGAGGACGAGGAGGAGGAGGAGAGGACAGAGCAGAGAAGGAGGAGAGGATAGAGCAGAGAAGGCATCCTCTCGCCGTCACGCCACACACGCCACTCTCCCCGTCCTGTACTGAAGCCGTCACTCGTCGCTGTCATGGCGCCCGGGAGGCAGGCAATTTTAGCGTTGCGGTGGTGAATCGATACCCAATCACATCACGTTCGCGGCCAGCGCATCAACCTGAAGAGGCCGTGGCGCAATTTACAGCATATTGTTTTTGGTCCTGGGAGCAAACAGCCACTAGAAAGCAATAGAAGCATCACGGTTGGGCGTGACACAGGGCCTTGTCACGGCCGGGAACACCTCATCACTGGTCATATGGAGGAACACCTCATCACTCGTCATATGGAGGAACACCTCATCACTGGTCATATGGAGGAACACCTCATCACTGGTCACATGGAGGAACACCTCATCACTGGTCACATGGAGGAACACCTCATCACTGGTCACATGGAGGAACACCTCATCATTCGTCATATGGAGGAACACCTCATCACTGGTCATATGGAGGAACACCTCATCACTGGTCATATGGAGGAACACCTCATCACTGGTCACATGGAGGAACACCTCATCACTGGTCACATGGAGGAACACCTCATCACTGGTCACATGGAGGAACACCTCATCACTGGTCACATGGAGGAACACCTCATCACTGGTCACATGGAGGAACACCTCATCACTGGTCACATGGAGGAACACCTCATCACTGGTCACATGGAGGAACACCTCATCACTGGTCACATGGAGGAACACCTCATCACTGGTCACATGGAGGAACACCTCATCACTGGTCACATGGAGGAACACCTCATCACTGGTCACATGGAGGAACACCTCATCACTGGTCACATGGAGGAACACCTCATCACTGGTCAACACAAACACTCAACGCACACACGTGGCGCCGGGCCGGCGCCCCCCATTGCATCATCTTCTGAATTGACCACTTTAACCACAGTGCAATTGTGTCCTATATGAAAATAGCAACAATGTGAGATGCTATTTATCTATCTATGCATTTAGATATGTTTTGGCATTTTTTGGTCTTTACTGACGGCGACAGTAGAAAAGCAGAAAGAGAGTATGGAGGGAGTGGCATTCAGAAAATGGGAGCGGTCGACCGGGAATCGAACCGGGGACTCAGGGAGCATTGCATCCATGTAGTACTGTATGTGCCCTAGCCATTCAGTTATCGTGACACCCCTAGAACTGCTATTTTCTACGTATGATGGTGCTTAAATGGTTAATGAAAGGACCATAACTATATACATAACTATGACTATAACCAAGAGGCTTTATACAACATTAACAGTGCAGTGTGCTACATTCAAAGCAAAAATCTAATTGTTGTTCTTTTTTATTCTATGTCATTTCTTTTCAGGACAATTTTAGCCACCTATCTAGGGACATCTACAGTAGACCTCTACAGTGCTGCTATTTTGAGAAACCCTGTCTTTCTGCACTATATATCACGCACGTATAGCGTATATATATAGCGTGTCATGCTGTACTTTGATTTCGGTGGTATCGCCAGGTATATCGCGGAAGTAGAACCAGCAAAGGTCGTTTCACACCCGCGTGACACGAATATGCAGCGCAGAAAACAGGAAGAAAGTCAGACGCAAACTTTACAGAAGTCTCTCCGTAGTACTGTGCCGTACTGTATGCTCTAATCCAAACATTAATCAGCCAAATTTCCACAGAGGATATACAGCAATAGAGTTTTGAACTATTGCTCTTTAAATATTTGCCTTTAATAAATCACACTCCACGTGAATCCACCGTCACATCTTGGAAGCGTTCTCGACAAATGTGCATGTGTGTGCGGGGCGTGCGTGCGTGCGTGCGTGCATGAGTGCGTGCGTGCGTGTGTGCGTTCTGTACATCTACAGCATGGAGGCGTAGGAGGTCATGAGCGAGATGAAACATCGGTACAGGTGCAATTTGAAGTCGCTTGAACTCCAGGAGGTGCAAAAAGATTCATCACTCCAAATTGTGTGCATCTGTGTGTGTGTGTGTGTGTGTGTGTGTGTGTGTGTGTGTGTGTGTGTGTGTGCGTGGTGGGTGCGTGCCTGCGTGCACACATGCTCAAGCTTGTGTCTTGTCAAGCCAACAAGTGGCTTCCATACACACCTGCAATCATTACATTCACCCAGTAGGACGGCCACAGCGGAGCACAGCGCCACGCTGGGAGCACAGTGCGTCGTATGGATTAGAACAACACCGATAGCCGTCCTCACAAAGGCAAAACAAACACCAAACGGGTTTGGGTAAATTTATACTGTACAGTACAGTATACCCACCGATGATAAATATACAGACCCTATATAAACACCTGGGGGGGGGGGGGGGGGGGAGGGTCTCCATATGGTTTCCATGTGTGTAAAAATAAATGAACGAATAAATAAGCTGTGAAAATGAAAATGACAATGACGCTCAGGTGAGACCCATCGAAAAGCAATTGAGAAACGACAGGCTCGAGCCGACTAATCAATGGTAGCCAATTAGTTGCATGCTCCAGCGGTCACGATTGCTTAACTATTCATAATTTTCTTTCATCTTGCAGGAGAAAAAAAAACCCCAGCCGGGAACGCTCGCCATGTTCAGAACAAGGGGGCGGCGCGTGGCGTGCGGGGCCACTAGCGGGGGCCAGCGCACGGCGAGCGTGTTTCTCCGTTGTTGGACATGGTTTCCGAGGGAAGGTTCACACTTCACAGAGGGCTGCAGACTGCACCGGCACCTTTTCAATCTAGGTATCTTGAGTGGCTTACACGCTAGAGGTCCAGTGTGCTCCGGTGTTCAATCACTAAGCTTATCCAGGAGGCACAACAGGAAACGGGGCTATTATAGGTAAAAATGAAAGAAATATCACTGGCGTTTGATTGATGGAGCCGCTCCCCGGGGGGATAAGCCACTACTCCACTTTCAACAACTGCGACTGACAAAACACTCCATACCTATATAAAAAACCGCTGCTTGCAATGGTTAGGTAATTCCCTTAAAATGAAGCTTTTATTCGGTTCAAACACAATAGCGGCGAAATTGAGGGCAACGCTGCTCGCGTGGATGCACGGCGCCGCGGCCAAAGCGCTGACCTTAAAAACCACTTAAACCTTATATACTTAGTTGACCGGGGTCCCCCGGGCTCTATAGGGCCGTTAGCATTTCCCTCCACCAA
Organism: Protomyctophum parallelum; assembly: GCF_964188405.1. Taxonomy (NCBI): domain Eukaryota; kingdom Metazoa; phylum Chordata; class Actinopteri; order Myctophiformes; family Myctophidae; genus Protomyctophum; species Protomyctophum parallelum. Next base: position 40,686,540 of record NC_139705.1, read on the forward strand.
ATCTCCTGCAAAAACAGCCAATCCACAAGCTCACAACTGAGATCATGGAGAGCTTGGAGATCTGCAATTTTTTACCAATGTTTGTGGCAGAATGCTAGAGGGTTCAATGATTAAAATGCAGTGGTATAAAGTAAAGTAAAGTACTGTAAGTACTGTACTTAAGTACAATTTTGAGGTATTTGTACTTTTGCACACTTCAGCACTATAGAGAGTCGCAGTCCCTCCCCCTTTCAGAACGACGAGTGGCCCAGGAAATTATTCTCCATTCATTTTCTCCATAGGCTTTTCAAAACGTATTTATTTAAAGACCTTTTAAGCGTTGTACGAAGCCAACTCTTGTCGTGACAAATCATGACAACACACACAATATTTTGGACCAAACAAATAATTACAAAGAAGAAAAACAACAAAAAAAGTGTTGTAACCTGCCGTTTTTTTCTACTTTCTAATTCTTTGTTTGGACCGAGAAATTGTGTTTGTTGTCATGATTGGTCACGACAAGAGTTGGCTTTGTCCGCGGCGTAAACGTCTTTAAATAAATACTTTCTGAAAAGTCTATGAGGAAAATGAACGGGGATTTCTTTTCTGGGTCTCTCGAGGGGGCAGGACTGCGACGCTCTATAGGCTGTATACATTTTGGCCATTTGAAAATAGCCGATCTGCTATTTTCAAAAGATATGTACTGTATGTTTGAAAACTCGAAACGAGACATTCTGAATAACAAATACTTTTGGTTCTTTAAGTGCACTTTGATACTTTTGTACTTTCACTCTACATTTTGAATTCCGGACATGTACTTGTAACAGACTAGCCTATTTCTATATTGCAGTATTGATACTTTTACTTAAGTAAAACATTTGAGTACTTTTTCCACCACTGTAAAAATGACGCCGTTATTCGTTTCAACCACAACAGTGGCGAAGTGGCGGGCCGAGCTGCTCACGTGGACGTGCTGTACGGAGCAGCCGCCAAAGTGTCGATCTTAACCTCATTGTTTGACTTCTGTTTAATAATGCAGTTGATGTGATGAAGGCGTATTGGGTTTTGGTGCGAGAGCTGGCCAAGTCTTTAGTGTGAATTGATTGCGTTTAGCCAGAGAAGTCAAATAGTGCTGGAGGAGGCCTATTATTTGTTATTTGGTTATGTTCAGAGCTGCCATTAGGAAGAGCTCTGACAGCTCTCCTACGCACGAGGAAGAGAGATTAGAATGTTTAATTCAAGACACAATCAACAGCTGCCAAGCGCTTTAAGAAAAAAAAGCTAGACATTCAAAGCATTGTATGGGTTGTTACCGCAAAGTGTCCAATTAATTTTATGCACACATGCCCACATGTCCACCATTTTCTTTAGATCTCTTATTCAAATCAAAAGAATCTTATACATACAAACTGGAATAAATATATCATATAACTACAATCTGAGTTTATCGCTTGGTGATGGAAGAAGTACAAAAGTACTTTTGTTTTTGTTTAGTAGTAGCAATACCACAAAAGTAGCGATACCATAGATTTACTGTTACAAGTAAAATCCTGTATTCAAAATTGAGTAAAAGTACAAAACTGTTCATCAAAATATACTTACAGTACTAAATGTAAAATAACCATTAGGAAAAATGGTCAATTTTACAATCATATCGGATTGTAATTAGTAATGCATGTAATGTGCTTCTCACTTTAATGTTGCAGTTGGTAAAGGTGGGCTGATTTTAACTACTTTATGTGCTGCTGGGTAGGTTAACCATAATCATTTATCACTTAATGTATGTTTTGGATTAATGATCTAAACATACAAAGTAACAAGTAAGTAACTTGGTCTGTGTAATAATTGTCCTGGAGTGAAAAATGCAACATTTGACTCTGATATGTAGTGGAGTAGTATAAAGTATACAAATTCTAAATCATACTAAAATACAGTACTTGGCTAAATGTACTCTGTTACTTTCCGCCAATGGTTTATCTATACTGCTGCTGTAGATTCACAAAGCCGTTATCGGCCAAACAGGAGATCTGTGTGAGATGTGTGCATGTACTTTTCTGCAGGAGGTCAGGGGCTGAATCGTGACATTTCCATTTGGAGATAGCGATCACTAATACCTGCACACTGATTAGACGGTATGCTGTCAGTCCTGCATTTCAATAGCAATCAATAGATTATGTATACCAGCAGTTCTTAAAGTGGGGGCCGCAGGGACCCCCCAGGGGTCCTTGGGGGGTAGCAGGGGGTCCCCAGCAAAATGTAGTTAACAATCTTTTTTTTTTTTTTTTATATATTTTTTATCCCACGATTTTGTAACCCATTTTTCACCCCTGTGTCAATCATCTAATGTAATCCTGGGCTCTACACACCCTCCGCCAACCTGGGGAGAGCAACGGACTTAACTCATGCTTCCTTCATGCCTGAGTGTCCAAGTTGCTCCTTTACACCTGACAGGGGGGAGTTTCCCTGGTAGGACGTAGCGCGTGGAAACAACAACAGTTAACAATCATTTTTAACCACTTTTTCCATTTGTGCTGGCTATTCGAAAATAGCAGATGAAGCTCTAGCCCCTCCTATGTCCAGATTTGAGGGTGCGTGTAAACACAAACTTTGTCCTAACACAAACATTAAATGCCATTCATAATGAATGGCCAGTTTTGAGTGTGAGTGTGTGTGTGTGTGTGTGTGTGTGTGTGTGTGTGTGTGTGTGTGTGTGTGTGTGTGTGTGTGTGTGTGTGTAAACACAAACATTATTAAAAAGACTAATGATTGGCCAGAATGAGATGATGTATGATGACGTATGATTATAAGAGCACCCCTCACTTCACACGGGTGTGACTTTTAATTTAATGTTGAATAATTTTGTACATTTTATATAAATATTCTCTTCTGGGTGTCGTTGGCAACAAAACCTTTTCATTTAAATTAAGAACCACTGATGTAGGCTACAGTGCTGTATGGCAGTGTAAGGGGCACACGGCAGCCTGCTAACAAACCAGCCTAGAGCTGCCTGCAACTATACATTATCTTATTAGCATTATTCTATATTGATTACTTTTATGATTAATTGAATAATCGAATAATAAGTGGGTTTTTTTAATTATCTTTTTTATACATCTATATTGACAAAGATTCCAATTGATTTTTTCTAATCAACTAAATCAATTAGTCCTGTTTTATACTTTGGGATTGGGAGGGCAGCCACGTCACTCAGACTCAGACAACAACATAAACATATCCGATACGCCCATGGGCAGGACCACGGCTGACTCAGACAACAACATAAACATATCCGATACGCCCATGGGCAGGACCATGGCTGACTCAGACAACCATAATCAAACTTGATACGGCCATATAGGCATGATACGATGGCTTATATGGAGATCCGATTATCCAGTGCCACAGATCTGACAGATCGAGATCTCCATATGGGCACGAAAGGGACCCAGACAATGGGTACAACGCGTACGCTGGCAAAGCCCAACACGATGACTCAGACATATCAATCAGATCAAATGTGCACCGTAGGTTGGCCCAAACTCTAGTAGTGAAAATGTCCAATCTACAAGCTCAATGCCGTGAATCGCCAGGGAACATCCCTCATCAAACATTACAGATGCTTTCCACACAGAAATCAGTGTGCGTATAACGCACATAAATGTGAATTTTCATCACATCCTCACGCAGGAAATATTAATCAGATGAACATCCCCTGCTGCCGACTGGACCTCATCCATATTCCTGCTGGCTTATTGCACGGGCAGCCAGTGGCGATAAAACAGGATCGATATGCAGAGCTGGTAAAAAACACAGCAAGTACAACAGCATGGCACACAGGCAGGGAGGGGAGGAGAGGAGAGGAGTCTGGTACTGTAATGGCACACAGGCAGGGAGGGGAGGAGAGGAGAGGAGTCTGGTACTGTAAGCCGAGGCTTAAAAATCCTCATCCCCAGCATATTGATGAGGGGACAGAATGCAACTTCAACTCCGATTGTAAATATTACAAAGGGAACACGGCCACATCTGACATGCCGCGGAGCCAACACTGTGCACATCTACTGGTTAAAGCTACATCCATAATGTCAAGGTTTATGTCCGATGTCTCCCTCTCTCGACGGACAGAGGTAATTGCAACGATGTCCGAACAACGATGGCGCCATCTGTTTTCAAATAACTTTATTGATATAGTCAACGAATGGGTGTGCTGCTACCCGACACCAGAGTCAATATCTCAATGGAAGAGTAGACATCCTCCAACAAAAGCACATGTAGCCTACTAGTTATATTGTATTAACATACTCTACCATACAGATTGGTTAAAAATATATATTATATTATATTTTGTAGCAGATTGTAGCTCAAGTTTAAGTTAACATTCACCACCATTGAGGATGGTGATTTCTTCTTTATTTCCCTACTTTTCATTTCCATGGAAACAATAAAAAGCTAAATGACCAAGTAAAGGAAACTCTGCTATCTCAAAGGCCATGTAGCTGCAGTATGTGTCTAGAATACCTTCAGTGATTATATTTTGTTCATATATTTTTGTGGGAAAAGAAATCCTTCTGTAATAGCATGATTAAATATGATGTATTCAAAGGTAGCAAAGACTGTCAGTATGAACCTGTCGGTACAAAGGTTATTTGGCAGCAATATCCAAACAGGTTTTGTATCAACAGTGTAGTATGATGAGAAATGCCACATTCAAAAAACATAATATGAATTATAATGCAGGCAAACCCTAGAAGTCATCAAATAATATTTGACATATTATGTTCTCTTTGACATATCTCAGTATACTGCGGCAAAGAAACTGAGTGAGTTCTCTGACGTAATTCCTCATCTGTTTCATAAATCAAGCACATGCTGTACAATGAAGACAGCTTCCACACAGGAGAGAGTAAAAGTAATTTGTTTGACAAGGCAGACATTATGTGATGCAGGGAACTTTTCACTGCATTAAAGAATGGGTTTCCAAACAAACAACAAAGAAATCACGGCCGTTTAAAAGGCCAATTTTGTAGTGCACATAGTCATTGTCACACCCTTAACTCCAACGGCAGACTTGCACTCTGGCATCAAAGGCCATTGATTTTCCAATCAAGAGCAGATGATGATTAAGGCATATCTGCCTCCTTATCTTTCCGTTTAAAATCCTCCTTTTTGGATTCAATTCGACTTTGGCTGCTCTCCCGTTTGTAGGGAATCAGGACAGTCAAAGACAAAGACACCTTGTAGAGACAACTGGTGCCGTCGTAAACGATTAAGCCTAGCAGAACAGAAAATAATCACGCATCCTCCTCCTCCCCCGCTCCCTGAATGGACTGTTGGCAAAAAGAGCTGGTGCTGTCGCCATTTTTGGGGAGCAGATTTATCAACAGAATGACACTCTGATTGTGTCGCTCAATAAACTATCATTTTGCCCCTAAAAAATTCTAACATGAAAGTTTATAGAGGGTGAAAGATACCATTGCCAATGGTATCGGGCGTGGCCATTATTCATTCCTGACTGGATCCACTTTACCAAAGTGTCAGACACAGAGCTAAGCAAGCTAATTCACCCACATGCTGCTCTGTGCTTCTCAACATTTTCATGTCAAAGACCCCCGAATTGATATGTTTTGGGCCACAGACCCCCATTTGAAAATAGGTTGTGTCTGGGACCCCCACATGAGAAAATAATGTGTGAAGCATGTTGCATTGCAACATTCAAGATGACTGCTCTAAGATAACACTCGTGTGAAGTGAGCGGTGCCTCTTATCACGATGATGATGTATGATGATAAGAACGTCATCATACATCACATTCCGTGCCAATCAGCTGAGCACATTCTGTGCTAAACAGACATACACAAGCATCGTGTGCTTAAACGGACATACACACAAAGCTGGGCATTGGAGCGGCTGCACCGCTCAAATGTAAAATAAATCATCAAACATCAAAACACATAACAATAAGAAAGTTTCTATTACTTCTGGTAAAGCTTGTACGTTCTTTGGAGGAACGACATCTGGTGCCTTTGTGTGTGACTAACAGGTTGTGTGAGTGTCCTCCCACTTTGAGTCATTCTCAAATTGCCGAAGTTAAGGTGAAGTGATTTTGATACTATTATTAACTCATTTAGCTAAGGACCCCTTGGGGTCACCGGACCGCACTTTGAGAACCACGGCTCTATAGGCGCCCACCCCACACACCCTTTACTCTGTTCAATTCCCAAGATGGGTAGCAATAAACAACGTTGAAGCGGCCACGCATCGATGCCACAACCCCTATTTCACCTTGATGGTGTTCATAGTGTGCCAGAGAGGCAGGGTTGACTGTAGCCCTCAGGAAGCACATGTGCATTTTTTTGGCAGACTTCAATTATCCCCGGCTCTGTATCCTTGTATCTGTTTAGCTGCTCTCATCCACCTGACTGTGGAGGAGGAATTAACCTGCTCGCCTCTGTCTCTAAAAGCTCAGCTCTGGACTCCCATCTGACTTGTCCTTCAGGACGAGCCCGGAGCTCAGATTAACAGCAACGCCCCGATCCCATCTATTCGCTCTCTCTCTCTCTGTCTCTCCGTCTTCCTCTCTCTCTCTCTCTCTCATAGTATGCTCTGAAAACAGTAGATCTTCAAGCTTACAATGAGTTTTGGAAGTGACTCGATGTTATCTTGTGCATCAGCAATTTTTGGCACGTGACACTGTTGTATGATGCCTCTCTCTCTCACTCTCCCTCTCTCTCCTCAAAATCTAACTATATGCGTTTAGCATGGATTATACTGTAAGACTGTCAAAATGGAACTCCCCACTGGAACATAATTCTCTGTTGTATAATTACCTGTTACGCTAGAAGGTTTTGGTTAGCAGCATAATGTGTTTGGTTAAAACGGTGGCTGGCTCTTGCTGCTAATCGCTGGTGAATGTGTTATAAAAGCAATAATACACTCGAGGCTGTGACAAATGTATTATATCACGGCATTTAAGGCACTCTACTTTGCGTCGTGCCAACAATACTGTGATATAAACATGATGTGCCATTGTGTATAACTGCTTGAAAATATAAGAATTAAACGCTATTGGACATAATCAGTCTGAGAGAGCGAGAGACAGAGAGAAATGTACATTTCTAACATGCTATGCCCTAATAGCTTTGATGAATAGGGGTCATTGTGTTACAGCTGTTTATGCTAATTACTCCAGTTTTATGAGTTATTACTCCGGGCGCACTCCTCACACGCGGCAAAGAAGAAGAGGAGGACACTTGTTTCTCAGATTCATTCTATCCAACAGCCCGGGCAGACATTCATTCATCAGCAAGCCTCCAAGACCATGTTCTCTCATTGTAATCGTGAGGGGGCTATTCACGGTTCATGTCATTCTGCAAAATGCACCCTCTGATGTTTTCATCTGCTGCAATATCAATGCAAACAAAACACAAACTCTGTGATGCGTCCAGTGCGCAATTGAGAAGAGAGCTAGTTTGTTTCTCTGTCCTCTTTGTTTCCTCTCTGGCGGATATGCCACCATATGCTCATTGAATGTGTCTCGGCACGGATCTCAGAGAGACGAGATGATCACATTTTGTTCCTTAATAGGTTTTGTTTATTTGGATATGGAGAGCAGTTAGAGTCAGGAGGAGAATAATATCACAGAGCTTTTAGAAAACCCTGTGCGTCAGTGTTTTAAGCAGTAAAATCTGGAGTGATAATTTAACTGTGGGTAAGCGTAAAAATGGACCGTTAGGATTTCTAAAGGTGTATTAATACTCCAGATTTTAGGTGATAAGGTTGGTGCTTAGTAAAAACAGAGAGATAGATGTATGTGGGTGAGTGGTGAGTCGCTTCACACTGTGGTATGGCGTCATGTTGTAGTTTTCGCTGGTCATCTTATGACCTAAAACTGAGTATGAATAGGCCTTAAGGGTCCACACTCTGGATTTTAATGTGTACGAAGGGTATAGACGCTGCCCGATTAGACGGGTAAAACTGGTAAAAAAGAAGTGTTGAGTGAAATGGTTACAAACTGCTGCCTAGACGTCAGTACTATGACGTCAGTACTATGACGTCAGTAGCTGTTGTCACAGACTCACAGTACTTGGACGCCAGTATATGATGTCAGTACTATGATGTCAGTAGTCTTGGGCATATCGAGAGACAGTCAGACACCCACTAACACAGCAATCTGTGTATTTTATAGATACTAATACAGACGTCATGGAGGCATTGGTGTGGATGTACTGCTACAGGGGCTGCGGTGACGCGCCCCGTAGCCACGTCGCTGAACCGCCAGCAGCCTCCAGTGATTACCGCCTCCGCCCACCGTTATCCGCTGATCGCCTGAGCATACTGTACACGTTAACCTCTCCGTGAGTTATAGGGGCTAGATTTATGTTTCCTTATGAGGAGGTTGCTGTTCGATTGTAACCTTAATCCTATCAGCTAATGTGAAGGCGCTGATCCGCGGCCGTCTTGAAGGTTATCTGTGCATGTTTCACACCCGCAGCCATTCATTATTTACATAGCCGCTCCCCGGAGGCACGCCGCCGCCACATGCAGGAGGTGCCGATGGAAAGCTCTACCTCCCAATCTGCCATGCAGCGCCTTCCTTACACATCCATATCTACACTGCACGGCTGACTGACTGACAGAGGAGGATGATGCAGTGGCAGGGTTATCATCCTCCACTGGTGGAATGTAGTGGCATTTACTCACGTACTTTACTTGAGTATTATTAGTATTATTATTATTACAGCATATACCTGAACCACTTGAAACATATTTTATACTACCGTATATTCGAAAATAGGCAATCTACAAGCTCCAACGTGTGTTGTGAGCTTGTAGATGGCTATTTTCAGCAGATTTGGCCAGAGTTTTTGCATTTCTTTAAAATAAACTGGTTACTTTTATATATGGGATACCAATACTTTTACTCAAGTAAAGTTTTGAATCTAGGCCTTTTACTTATAACAGTGTTTCCACATTGTGGCCTTACTAAAATTAAGTATAAGAAACCTGAGTACGTCTTCCAGCACTGATATGATATCTATACTTCACGGCTGACTGACTGACGGAGGATGCAGTGTCAGGATTATCATCTTTCCCCCTAGAAACATCATCATCAGCAGCACACGACGGCAGCAGCAGCAGCGCCACTGGTGGAATCAGGCGAGGGACATTTGCCTTCACTTGACGTTCCCCAACACTGAGGGGGTTCAGGGGAACCGTTTTAAATCAGGGGTTCCCCAACACTGAGGGGGCTCAGGGGAACCGTTTTAAATCAGGGGTTCCCCAACACCGAGGGGGCTCAGGGGAACCGTTTTAAATCAGGGGTTCCCCAACACAGAGGGGGCTCAGGGTAACCGTTTTAAATCAGGGGTTCCCCAACACCGAGGGGGCTCAGGGGAACCGTTTTAAATCAGGGGTTCCCCAACACAGAGGGGGCTCAGGGGAACCGTTTTAAATCAGGGGTTCCCCAACACCGAGGGGGTTCAGGGGAACCGTTTTAAATCAGGGGTTCCCCAACACTGAGGGGGCTCAGGGGAACCGTTTTAAATCAGGGGTTCCCCAACACCGAGGGGGCTCAGGGGAACCGTTTTAAATCAGGGGTTCCCCAACACAGAGGGGGCTCAGGGTAACCGTTTTAAATCAGGGGTTCCCCAACACCGAGGGGGCTCAGGGGAACCGTTTTAAATCAGGGGTTCCCCAACACCGAGGGGGCTCAGGGGAACCGTTTTAAATCAGGGGTTCCCCAACACAGAGGGGGCTCAGGGGAACCGTTTTAAATCAGGGGTTCCCCAACACAGAGGGGGCTCAGGGGAACCGTTTTAAATCAGGGGTTCCCCAACACTGAGGGGGCTCAGGGGAACCGTTTTAAATCAGGGGTTCCCCAACACAGAGGGGGCTCAGGGGAACCGTTTTAAATCAGGGGTTCCCCAACACTGAGGGGGCTCAGGGGAACCGTTTTAAATCAGGGGTTCCCCAACACCTAGGGGGCTCAGGGGAACCGTTTTAAATCAGGGGTTCCCCAACACTGAGGGGGCTCAGGGGAACCGTTTTTCGGAGAACAATGTTTCCTAACGCCACACAAGGAAACAAATCAGAACAGCAACAATCCTAACACTAACAGCACTCATTATGAAGAGCCCTGAGGATGTTTCACTAGCAAGGAGCACGACTTTCATTCAAGTAAAAGAAGGTGGAGAGAGAGGGAGAGAGGGGGAAAAAGCGATAAATATCATGTATAAATACAGCTCTAATTTGCGGATGCATCGGATTAGAATAGACAGCCTGTAAACACAAAACCGTTATTTATCCCCAGGAGAGACGAACAGACTGGAAGGATTTCGGTGACGGTATGAATGCAAAGCATGCAAATAATTCTCGCTTTGTTAACGTCTAAATCAGTCACTCATCCGGCATTCATGCGGCATCATAGCAAAAAGAATTGTATCGGAGAATGAGGCGATAACCCCTACCCGGATAATTAATTCTAATGATACTTTTAATCTGCGACACCCATCTTGATAAACGTCGATACACAAGCCCACTCATACGAATGTGCTATTGAGCGTAACGTTGACCTTTCCGGACCCCCCGAGCCCCCCCTCCCCGGACCTTTGCAGACGCGGGTGAAAAACACCCTCGGTGCTAACGCTAGCCCTTTAGTGCACAGGCCCCATTTGATATAAGCGTGACAGGGGTATTTATAGAGTGGCAGAGAGCCTCTCTCTCTCTCTCTTTCTACACAGTGAGCCTGTTCCAGCCCAGACGCTATTGGCAGCCCCTGCTCACTCATTGGAAAAGCCATCATGTCAGCAACACGGGCAGCGACTAGCATGTTGTGCTAACAGGTTCGGTGGAGGGAAATCGAACGAGCCCCAGTGCACTTCATTCTCTGTGCACCGACAATAGAATCCTGAGTCTTCATTTAACTTGGAGGGTGTGCGAATCCAACAGAACGTGGTCCCCCATTCGCACTCTCTCCGATCTACAAATGGGTGAATTTACACCAAGGTTTTTTACTATATTTATGTAGACGTATCTTTGATGGACTTTACTGCGCACCATCAAGGCAATCCACATTAAACATGTCTGCCTCCTTCAATCTATAATACCAGCGACAGCTAACAAAAACCCATGCTATCTTAAGACTGCATCAATATGCTCAGGGTAATTGGGTTATTATGATGATGTGATGCAATGTTTGGAAATACAAATATACAAATTGAAATTATGCCCGTAAAGGCCTGGCCCTTGATTATTTTGTCCCATGTCACTTTCTTAAATTATTCTACTGCACCAATTCACAGAACATAGCATAAAGTTACACTTTATTATGAGCATAAACTGAACACATATCATTTTGGGTTTATTTATTTTTTCATTTTTTATGAATTTGCAATTCATTGAGCATTGTTTGATTGGGCTGTCGAATGTAGGTTTATAGGGCTGTAGTGGGTAATGTATGTTTGAAAATAATAATCAAAATCTACAAAGTAACTAATAACTAAAGTTTTCAAATAATTGTAGTGTTGGAAAAAGTATAATATTTGCCTCTGAAATGTAGGGGAGTAGAAGTAAAAGTACTGGCAATTGCAAATACTAAAGTAAAAAGTAAAAGTAAAAAATCTAAATTGTATTTGAGTTCAGTATTTGAGTAAATGTACACTAATATATCCAATATTATGATAGTGAATGGCCATTTTGGTGAATGAGTAGGCTACATTTACGTTTGGTACTATAAGTATATACTTTGAATTTACTTTGGTGGTTTAGCCTTTTACTGAAGTAAAATGTATTTCTTTATTGTAGTAGCATTGCTAAAATCTTAGCACTTCTTCCACCAATGAAATCAGCCTGATCTGTATTCGTAGTTGTATTTTACAGTACATCGACTGACTGTTCGTGTCCTGGCTTTAGCCCAGAAATGGAATCATTTAGCTGTGACATTCCCAGAGGATATGTGGGTATAGGGTCAATTTGAAGAGCATGGGTGGTCACTGTGTACATCTAACCAACATTTGAATACATTTAAATTAAAAAGGAGAAGTTTATCATTACATTATGTGCATTGGTTTCATTTTAGCGCTTCAAAAATCCAATCAAAATAACTACTTAGAGAGTAATGATTTTTTTTCTCTTTCTTTTAAGGGGCATCAAAAAAGCTAATTGGGTGGCTAATAACAACACAGCCAAATCCTGAGTGTTGATTTAACTCAGAGTTAAACTAATGCTCAGGATTGTTCTGTGCCGTGCAGGGAAATGAAGCCCTAGACCTATAGGGCTTAGGCCTAGGTTTATTTTCCTGTACGTTAAAAAGTACAGAAGAGCAAAAACATGGAAGGTGCTGACTTTATAGGACACTGAAAAGTATAAACTGGTGGTTCTTGGAGGGTGGGCGTCCCAAACGAAATGAGGAACATTTTAATAATGGCTATAGAGTATTAGCCAAATGAGAGAATGTAATGACTATTCACAGAATCATCTGACAAATGCATATCAATGTTGTGTGTGTGTGTGTGTGTGTGTGTGTGTGTGTGTGTGTGTGTGTGTGTGTGTGTGTGTGTGTGTGTGTTAGTTTTACATTAGCTTTAATAATGTCCAAGCATTGACCATAGTCAACAGTGTTACAACACGTAAATCTACCGCAGCCATTATTAATTTCACTACAGTGAAATAGTAGTAGCTGTACTATAGTGTACATGTACAATAAGGTCAGCACCTGCCATCTGTAGTTTTTAACCTGTACAGGAAAACATACAATAAAATGCCTATAGGGTTTCGAATCCCTTTATAAAGCAAAGGCTACATCCATCCAATACAGTGTATTTTAATTCATTATGAATATGTTTATGATGTTCAGAGAGTCAAGGACACAAGGAGACCACTCTTTATACGCTCCGGGATTAGGCCATTAAGATCAACACATCAGCCACACCAGCAGGGAGAGATGAATAAATCAAATATATAAAGGAGCAGATGTTTACATAAACATTATTTACAAATACATTATGCATTGCACACTGCTCTTATTACTCCTACAGCATTCTCATTTAGGATTCCAGGTGTTGCTTTATAGTGGTGAGATATGATGTGCTACTTTGATCAATGTATCAGAACAACGCCCTCTTTCATCGGGAGGAACATCATTAAGGGCAGAGGACAAAGTACTCCAATCCATTACTACTACGTAGATACACAAGCGAAGGTTGCTCTGTCTAATTACTTGCTTTGAAAAGTACTATTGAAAAATACAGATTACAAAGTATTTTTTATTTTAATATAGCATTGAATTGCTATATTAAGATGTAGAAAAAAAAGAATCAAATGTTTTCCTAGATTTGTCATAAAATATCAATAACAGCAAAAGTAGCAGATCTACGTATGAGCTCACATGCATCGCAACGTGTCACTTTTTTGTGTTACATAAGTACACAAGTATATGTACTTAACACATTTTGGGCGGGAACCCCTTTTGGTGTTAGCATTATGTTATGCTTTAGCGTTTAGCTATTGAAAAATAGCAGATCTACAATCTCATAGCACGCCACCGAGTGGCGCGCTACGAGCTTGTAGGTCTGCTAAAAATCGAAGAACGACTGATATAGAAACATAGCTTTTTCAGAAAACTGTCAGAATGTAGAAGACATTTTTAGAATCTGATCTCAGGTCAAAATGGGTAAGTAATGTAAAGGGGATTTTTTTGGATGAATGCTCCAGTGGCTCAGCCTGCAACATCCCCTCATCTCGTTTGATATTCAAGCAAAGAAGTGTGGTCATCTGGTGATGCTTAATGAAGTCATCTGCAACATCAATCCTCCATGAAACCCCCTGAACCCTATATCATCCCTATGCTTGTCATAATTGTGTTGTCACAAAACGTTCTGCAAAAATAGCCTATTATATCTACACAAGGTGACACGGCATCTATTTTCATCTATTTCATCTATTCTTGGTGAAGAGGTTTGGCGTAGAGGGAAACAAGGAGGGGACCAAGTACAGTACATACCCCTGGGGTTCCCTGGTCAATGAAATATATGGGGTTTACAATTTATTATTTTATATCTTTTTTAAATATTATCCCACGATTTTGCAACCCAGTTTTTCACTCAGTGTCAATTATCTAATGTAATTCTGGACGCTACACTTCCTCTGCCAACCTAGGGGGGCAGCGGACTGACCTCATGCTTCCTTCTATGCATGAGGAGTCCAAGCTGCTTCTTTTCACCTGACGGGGCAATTTCCCCGGCCGGACGTAATGCGTGGAAGGAGCACGTTATTCCGACAAGTTCCTTTCCCCTCCAGCAGGCGCCTCAGAACAACTTACAGTATTATCGGAATGAGCAGAGTAAGAATGAACTCTAGTCAACGAACAACAAGGTACATAGTCACAGAAGTACAGAGAAAACAATGTAGTGCCACAACAAAACTAGGTTAGGAGGTAAACATCAAACCTAGCATCTGTCTAAACAATATTCTATCTAAATGTTGTGGTCAACATAAAACAAAACAAAATAAAAACAAGTGACCAAGATATGTGCACCTATTGAAAGAAAAAAGGAGAAGAAGAGCAGAGTGGTTTTAGCCGAGTAAATGCTAGTGTTTTCTTTGAAGATTCAGAATCTGAACGCAAAAAGAATGACGAGTTGTTGTGGACGGCCGCTTTGTGAACTTGGAATTGAAACGACTTCCGTTTATTAACCTGTTTAATGAAAGGACGCCAGCGTTTCCTTTGTGGAGGGTAATAATAGCCCACCAATTCATCACGCAGAGGTTTGTTGAATTAATGCCTGAGGGGCTAACTGTTAATTGTTACTTATGCCCTCAAAATAAATCACATTTCTGAATCCTAGTAGACATTAAAGCGTACTGTACATTGTTTTTTAGAATTAAATTACTCTGATTTCAAGACCAAGGAGAGCGTAAAAGGTATTATGTATGCTTTATACTGTGCGTCAAAATCTATAGTTTGAAAATGAAAGCAATTTCCTTTTTGCCGAGAAAGTTTTGTTGATTCAAGGGGCCGTGACAGCAGGAATGGTGAGGGAACAGACAAACAGACGAAAGAGAATTGTAAAAATCTCTCTCATAATGTGGAGCAGCTGTCGTCTGAAGGGGCTTTCTTATCTTCAAGCGGAGCGGGGCTACACTGTATATGTCTAACGGGTGGCAGTGTGCTCTTGAGATAACAGAGACCAATCAGAAGCCAGAAGATCGATGGTTCGATCCCGGGTGCCATCTGTGGGGTGTGTTCCAGCTGTGAGCTATAGCGAGCAGAGGACTGTAAGTGTTACATCAGCTGTTCCCAACCAAACTTCTGTGTATTCTGCTACATTCTGCACCACGCGCGACCTTGTGCTCCGACCTCCCCAATGAAGTGTGTGTGTGTGTGTGTGTGTGTGTGTGTGTGTGTGTGTGTGTGTGTGTGCACGTGTCTTTTGTTTTGCTATACTTGTGAGACCCAAATGTCCCCACAAATATAGTAGAATGTGAGAAATACACATTGTGAGGACAATTTTCCTGATCCTCACAATTGGACTTGGTTAAAGAAGCCATAGAGTTAGGCTTACAATTGGTCATGTTGGAGTTAGGGTTAGGCATTTAGTGTGTGTGTGTGTGTGTGTGTGTGTGTGTGTGTGTGTGTGTGTATGTGTGTGTGTGTGTGTGTGTGTGTGTGTGTGTGTGTGTGTGTGTGTGTGTGTGTGTGTGTGTGTGTGTGTGTGTGTGTGTGTGTGTGTTCGTGTGTGTGTTCGTGTGTGTGTGTGACAACGAAAGTGTGCCCATCTCTGATGGATTAATTACAGACTCCAGCGTGGTAGTGGAGGCTACCTCACGCACCAGGGAGGGGACAATAGACTACAGGAAGAAACGGCAAGAAGGGTTCTGCTTAGCACGAAACAGACTGAAGCCAAAGAACATTGGCGTGGCCTTCGACTGCAGGGAAAGTTGGCCTGTGTTGATTCAGCATTCGATGTACAAAAATGCTGCTATTGGGGAGGATTTTTTTAAATTCACCATCAAAGCAAGACTGCAAGTATTACCAACCAAGTACAATCTGTCAATCTGGTATCCCGACACCCACACTCCACACTGTATAAACCATCATGATTCTGAACAACACCTAGAATCCATCGCACACATAACAAATGGATGTAGTGCATACAAAAACTTGTATATTGCTCGCCACGACCGGATTGTTGACCTAGTGTCTGATGCAGTTCGAAAGTATGTGCCATCTAGTGCAGAAATGTATAAACATTCAAGAGTGTTACCAGATTGGTTTAGCTGTGCATGCGATGTCTTTGCTAACATCCCGAATACACCTGATGTTGTCTTTGTTGACACCAGTCACAAGGAGGTCCTGATTCTGGAGGTGGGCTGTGTCTTTGATTTGTACATGGACCAGGCATTCCAAGATAAATATTTTAAGTATCAACCATTACTTGGAAGTATAACAAACTTGGGGTATCGCTGTAGATTTCCCATACTGATATTCGGAAGCCTGGGCCATGTGCATAAACTGACCATGAGTGTCCTAAGAATAGCTGGCATGACAAAAAGCAAAGCCAAACAACTTGCCAAATACTGTTCTGAACCTGAACCTTCTGTTTCGGCTGCTATAGGCAGTTTGTCTGTGTGGAGAAGGAGGTGCCATGTGTATCCTTAAGTGAACATGAACTGTCAACCCCGTTATATTTGTTTCCTTGTAAAACTAATTGTAATTTGTGGATTCAAATAATGAAATCGAAATGTGTGTGTGTGTGTGTGTGTGTGTGTGTGTGTGTGTGTGTGTGTGTGTGTGTGTGTGTGTGTGTGTGTGTGTGTGTGTGTGTGTGTGTGTGTGTGTGTGTGTGTGAGTGAGTGAGTGAGTGAGTGAGTGAGTGAGTGAGAGAGAGAGAGAGAGAGAGAGAGAATAGGGAAGTAGATTTCAGAGTTACGCTCACTTCGTTATTCAGGTGGTCTCTATTCTCTCTTGTGCTGCACATCAATCTAACCTACAGGCCAGAGCTGGGGTTGAATAAGTCACCATTGGTCCAAGACAAGAAAAAGCCATTGACTAAGTCCAATCTAAGCTGAAAAGCTAAATAATTTAGCGAGGCAGACCACATGATAAATGTTGGCGGTGCAGGTCAATACATTACAGGGTTCCATGGTCCCACCCTTTGGTAGGATTTATTATGCATTGGAGGAGATAAAGGCCATTGATTGTGACTCACAAGGTCACAATAAGAGCTGGTCTTCACCTAAAGGGGTCCGCCTCATGTGGCAATAACTTGATGCAACTCTGTGGGGACGCTGTGGAATAAGGTTAATCAAATCTGTGGTAAGAAAACTATGGCTGTGTCTCACACCCACTAAGGCTCCAGACTGATAATGGGCTGTATCTCTTTTTCCTTTTTTTTAAGGGATATCTAACTTTTACATTATTCATGGAACTGTGGAGAATGCAATGGCTGGTGCTAATATAATATTGACCTAACCCCAACACTACATGAATGGCAATAGAGGCTCTGCTCCGCACGCGCGCGCACGCACACGCACACACGCACACACGCACACACACACACACACACACACACACACACACACACACACACACAGAGGAAAATCTTACAGGAAGACTCCCTCTTCCTGTCATGATCAATTCACGTACCATATAGGACATAGTTTGAAACTCAATAGATAATCTTCTTATAAAAGGTCAGGCGGTGACCGACCACACCAAGAGAAACCGAACGTTTCAGGAGAGAACAACACCCTGGAACCAAATATCAACGATTGCCGGAGCCAAATTGTTTTTGGTCAACAAAATACTCAAGAGGGAGTTTTCTCTCTCTATTTGGCTTACTGTGTGGGTGGACAAGAATGAATGAAAATAAAACACTGCTTGAATGGATTAATGGTTTATCAACCCACATCTAATGAAGATTTGTGTGCGGCTGCCGTTGTAGTGAGGCAGAATCATCTCTCAAGATAGCAGCGAAGGGAGGGCAGGAGAGACTTAAAACAAGATCGGATTTGCAATTAAAGATGCATTTCTTTTTTTGGTTGGGGGTACGTGACGCTAAACACAAATCTCCGACAATGAACTGAAAGCTCAAGCATTCATCATTCCGCAATTAAATAGCAAACAATGTCGTCTTTCAGCTGGAATGTGGACACATTTTTGTTGCGTTGAATAATTGAACTCGCGGGGTGAAAGTGGCGGTAATGGTTTTCCGTAGCAACGTGGCTGTACACATCCCCAATGAATGGTGTCAAATACGTAGAGTGCCTACTTAACAGTTTCCGCGCTCTGTGACTGGAATTTATTCAAACTGTGTATCAGGTTGTCACACATCATTAGTTATATCCAACAGAAATCCAATGACTCACAATGAGGAAGGAAAACTGTCACCAGCGTCACTTATTGAGAGGATGAGCTCGTGCACACAAGGGGCAAACACAGTCCAGACGATACATCCACCAAGAGCAGGGTTCAATTTGTTTAAAAAAGAAAAAAGACAACTGAGGGGGGGAACATTTTCTCAACCACTTAAGCTCTATACAGGTGCTTCTTTATACAACAAATAGCCAAATTAGCCAATCTACAAGCTCCCAAAAGGAAATGTACCTAGTTCAGCCTGACCAGAAGCAGGGATAAAACATATCCGGCCACAAAAACATGAATGACCAAAGGGGGGTATATCAAAAGCAGAGGCCCCCTGCCCTGCATCCCCCCCAGCAAATCCGACCACGCTGCTAAGCATTTTCATTGTTGGGTAGACCGTCAAAGCAGTTTGACTCCTCGGCTAATTATATAAAACATGACTTTGAAAAAGGTCCTGCAGCGGGAGAACAGCAGAGCCACTGTGGGTCTGCACTGTGTCTCATCAACACACATTTCTAAAGGCGACACAGAATTTCAATGGTTCCTCGAGGTTCTGCCAAAGGACAGGCGAGGGGGGAGGGACACATTCTAATGAACTGTTGAAAAGCATATACCGTTGTTGATACCTCCTCTACCTACCAGGCTCGGGGTGCAAAGAGCATACGGTAGGGGGTTCCACTGGTGCAGATTTCACCGCCAATCAACACCGATGCTGATTCAGGGGAAAAAAATCCCCAGCTCAGAAAGCTGTGCCCTTCCATTTTTAATACACAACCTCCCTACTTACACTTTGTCTCCCGAGTGGATGTTGAGGATGGGTGTGGAACTTTTAATTGTCAGGGAAAGAAAACTATGAACAAAACGGACACACTAAAGCACAATAAGACACAAACCAAGACCACAGCCTGCCTGCGTGCGTGCGTGCGTGATATAAAATGTGAGATGATTCAGCAGTCGTGAAGGGGGGAAACATGATCCATGAGGTCATGAGGAAGACAAAAAGAAGCGAAGTAATTAACTCTATTAATGTTTAAATATCTTAAAACGACAAAAAATGATATCTAAGCAACATTCCGTGGTTCTCCTCCCCAGGCCCAGTAGCCTATCCAGTAACCAGTAGTTGCATCATCCAACCAGTGTTTGTTACATGAAAGCAGTTTGTCCTCCATCGTATTGTTCAACCGAAGCTCCACACATCACCCACAGAAGTTATAAAACTTCTTCCTAGTGTATCATATAAATAAATAGAGCAGTGTAATAAAAAAGACAATGTTTTGGCTTTTCTATATCTCATGATTACCACATTCAATTGGCCCAAGACTGTTTACGACAGTCAGTCATTTATTTTGATACAAAGAAATAAACTATTAAGTGAGACTTATTTCTTTGCCGTTATTGCCGCAGGACATTTAACTACTTCAGAGTTCAGTTAAAGCAGAGGAATAATACAAGGAGTCTACAAATTACTTTAAAAATAAATAGTAGAATTTGTGACATACACATTTGTGACATACACAACACAACAAAATATCCAGTGCTTAATGTGTCTATTTGTAAATGAAACCAAATGGACCAGTTCAGAGTTAACCTAACCAAGGTTTATACTATGTACCAGTCAGAATGGTTGACCTCTCAGAACACAAACCTACAGAGGTCATTATTTAACAGGGCTCATATAAGAACCTGGATGTGGGATGGATCTTTACTTTACGTCCGTGTCAGCCCTTGTATTGATGTGTAAACACCTCTGAAGAGAAAGGGACTTTCACATGTGGCCCAGACGCACAAAGGCTCAAGGACGTCCGTCCCACCAAGAGGACATTAAAGTCCTCTGAGGATGTCCCTGAATGGACAGCAGCCAGTGACACACATGAGGAGAACAATGGAGTTAAGGGGGGGATAACCTTTGATATGATCAGGTACTGAAATGCAAATACAACAAAAACAAAAGCAGGCCAACTTTGTGGTGATTTAGCAGGACTTTATGACAGAGTAAAGGATAATTCAAAGCACTTCACACAAGAACTTAAAGCTGCAATCTGTAACAAAATACAGTATGTGTATTTTGAGTCTTTCGTTCAAAACTATATGAGCTCGTAATTGACTACAAGTGACGTTAACATGATCTCCG
>NC_139705.1:40712007-40804507 GCF_964188405.1 Protomyctophum parallelum
GGACAGGCAAAAAACAGGGGAAAAAACAATCAAACAAACACACACACAGACAAACATGACCTTTAATTTCCACTGATTGCCCCAGAGAAGCTAATGAACATTTCCGCAAACATTTGCAATTGGAGAGAGTCATTTTAATTACGAACCCGCAGAGGCAGGCCACGCAGGGCGAGTAGCTCAAATGAAAATAAACATTTAATCAGCCATGACCTTGTATTCAATAAGGTGAATTCTCATTGACATACATATAAAGGGCCCAATTTGTTTGTGCCGTACGTGTGCAAACTGTTTCAGAAGTGGCATTCAGAGAGCACTTTGATGACGTATTCCAATCATTAATAAGAATCATGTTAATCCATCGGAGAACACTTTGATCCAGCTCGTGTTCTAATGAGGTCAAGATATTCTGAGGGGAGGATTCTCCGAGCCTCCACATGAGGAGTTGGGATTGGGGTGGATCGCAGGGAGGATCAACATCTGAGGCCGAACAGGGGTCTTTGAGTTGGTTTCATGCTGATTTTCAAACGGTAACGAACATTCCACTTAATGGCTATTTTATGCTCCATTGCAAAACAGTATCGCGTGGTGACAATAGTCAATCTACAAGACAATTTTCGCCACAACCTCCCTCCACATGACATCCTTAAAATTTGTTTAAAAAATGTCCTCGTTTTAAAAATGTCTTTGTTTGATATGCACGGACTCAGGTTGCTCAATGAGGAGAATCTAGTATAGAAAAAGGAGCTTCTTGTGGTTTTACCTTTAACACTACCATACATGAATGCTGCATTGCTGCTGCTCTTGTGTTACAATTACTATGTTGGTTTACAAGCTTCCAACCATATCAATTTGACAGTTCATATATGATGGGGCCTTTTTTGTGAATTATATTAAACATATGATTGAAGTTTTGGTTGTTTAACTGGATCTTTGACCAGGAGGCCTAATAATCCTAATTCCAGTGTCTATATTCCATAGCAGTTCTATAGTTACCAAGGGGGAAATGTGGTCATTTTGCTAACAAGGGTGATGACATCCCCCCCCCCCCCCCCCCCGAAATTCCTTACTGGTAACGAGAGTGAACATTCCAACCCATTTGAAGGTCTATTAGGTTACCAGGACACCAAATAAAGAAGCCTAGGTCAGACGTTAGCTTGTTATAATGTCCATGGTAGTTATTATGGAAAAGATATTGGGCGAAATGTACTTGTGGGACGAATATCTCCCCGACCTGCTATGATTAGCTGGTCGATGATAGCTAATGTAGCGAACCTATGCTAACTACCGTAATAGAAATTAGCCAAACAATAGTCAACCATATCATGCATCCAAGAGTTTAATCTCGTCTCCTGGCAACATGAGTGTGTCTGGATGAAACCGGCATTTATAGAGCCACACAATCCTTAATAATGATCAAGAGAAGCCTCCTTTCATTTGGCGGACATGGACCCTGGTATCATTATTAGGACTCTTGTTTGGAAAGAAACATGGAGACAAGCTGAGGCATTATTTTGTTGTCCTTTCATTTTTGTTTTCAATAAACACAAACACAAACAAAAAGAAAAAATAAGAATTACCATTACAAAGAACTAAAGAAAGCTGAAAAATGCATCCAACTGAAGCAATCTCCTGCAGCTTCCTCTCTGTCGGTTGGTCCAAAAACCAAAACTGTTACTTTTCAGGATAGCAAAAGTAGCAGATCTGCAAGCTCAACACGCATCGATTTATGCCGTGTTTCAGGCTTATATATCTACTTTTGACGCTTTTTGTGACGCTGTATAGTATGATCAAATTACTGGGAAAAAACACAAAAAGTTTAAATATGGAGATATGAGGTTTCTGCCCGACGATAGTGTATATTCTCTAGTCTAATACACTGATTCTCAACCAGTGGTCCGCCGGCATAATTAAGGAGAAAGAGGGTATTTTTGTAACCGCACATTTGCAAGTGAAATATTATTATTAATACAGCACACAGGGAGCAGTTGACAAGTTGTGAGATTGTATAACAGCTATCTTCGGTAATTACGAATAAATCCGGCTTCACGGTCACTCGGTCAGTAAGGCCAAATAAATATTAACAAAACATTTAAATAAATCGTACAACATAAATGAGAGCCACTGCTCTAAAAACCAGCAGCAGCGTGGTGAGGAGAGGGTTAACCCAAATGACGCTCCAGTCAAGAGATAAGGTCTGACTGATTACACCAATGTATCCAATTGTCCTCATCATTATAGCACCTATCTCATACCATCACTGATCCTCTCTCCAGATTACCCCGCCTCCTCCATCGCATGCATTTTATTTCATTAGCTGTGCTGTTGTTCCACCATCGCCTCGGTGCTTCCCCCGCCTGTTGTCACCCTCCCGCTGGCGTCCACACCCAGGCGGTGTCCAGGAGGCTCTGCACCCCCACCCGCACGAACGGCAGCATATTGCATGTTAGCCACCATGCATGCAGCTGCGTGACTGCTAGCGGCGGAGTGAGGCCAGGAGAGAAGAGGATTATTCCTGACGACAGGGACATTAAATGTGTAGCAGGCCGATGGACGCCTGAGCTGATGGCGTCGTGTCTTTCTCTCTCGGTTCAGCACCAGTTCAGAGGCACACTGCCCTCTAAGCTGAGGGGGGGTGGCGTGGGGCTCACAGCCTCACACTGCTCCACAGTGCTGTGCTGTTCATTAAGCGCTGAGGGTGTCACACTAGCTTACGTCCCCCTGTCCCCTGGAGGCTTGGAGGCTTCATGCTGTACTCCTCAACCCACTTCTCACAATAAGTTGAGTGTCACATGTTTTCTCAACAGCCACTAACGTCTCTCTCTCTTATAGTGTGTTGTAAAAACTCTCTGCCATTACTCTAGTGCCAAGCTAAAATATATATGTACTACAGTATGCAGTAGTTCTAGGAAAAACTTGGGGAAAACTTGTAACTGACACAAGACAAAGATGGAATTTAAAAAATAAATATTTTTTTTACGTTTGGGTTTGGTCAGATACTTTCGGCATCCGATGCAGGCGCAGAAGACACGCCCAGGCATTCACATACCTTGTTGGCGACGAGGAAATTATTATAACCGTATCCTATACGCAACTCGGACGGCAGTGCAACAATAGTATCGTGGCTTACAGATGGAGTGCCGTGATTTCTTTATTTTTTCTGTTTTGCATGTGTCTATGGCGTTAACATTACTCTAATAGACCCCCAGGTGTGGTTATAATATTCAAATATGTCTTCCCTCTTATGTGTATTTTTGGTTTCTTCCTGAAAGATGAAAGCCTTCGAGTCAAAAGGCTTTCATCATTGAAATAACACCATGTGACATCATAAGTTAACCCCACCCACATAATCATACACCAACAGCTGTGGGTGAGCTAGGCTAAGTTCAGGTGGTGGTACTAAGGTGAAAACCAGGTATACTTAATGAACTGGTGGATGTGGACTGTGGACATAATTTTAACACTTTACTCTTTTTTTGAAAGAAAATCTTCATCCTAGTATAATCATAGTACGTGATTATCATGTTTTAGGGGGGGGGGGGGGGGGGCATACAGCTTATTTCGTTATGTCTTATTTTGACCACCTCTGCCATTTTTTAAGATGTTGGAAAATGTCATATTCTGCTGCTCGGTCCAACCCGATGTTCCCCTCGCAAATGAGAATGTGTAGAAATACCACATACACCAATATATCACATGCATTTTGGTGTGCTTGTTAAGTGCTGAATGCTTAATTGTTAATAATTTGGGTCCTAAAGAGCACCGACCAATGGGAGCGATAAAGAGCACGAAGAGCATCTTTGGAAACCGCATCGCTCCACAGCATTGCATCTCTTCTTGTCCTGCAACGTTGGTGCCGATGCAACCAAACATCAGGCTGGGGCCTTGTTTGATCTTGAAAGGGATATAAAAGCCTGAAGCCCTTCCCGTGTGAGGTGTCCTTCCTTAAACAGATTCTAATCTCAACAGATATGTCTGGCAAAATAGAGGTCACGGTGCCAGCGCGCCCGGCAGACAACAGCAGCTGGTTGCGGACCTGAGAGGAATCCTGGGAGGATTCGTGCCTCGGAGGCTCCATCCCATTGTGTTTTGTGGGAACGCCACGCGGCTTGAGCAGCGACACCAACGAGCGGCAGCGTCATCCCAGAAATAAACTAGACGGGGCACACAAAAAAGGAAAAGACCACTTCAGCCCTATTTCAACAATAACGATGTGAGCCTGTAGATTGGCTGGTTGCACTATTTTTGGAATTCATAAAAATGTCTGCTTATAGATCGCATGCCCAAATTAGGGATGCCAAGTCGAAAGTGGTTAAATTGCCGACCACAAAACGCATGTGTCACATAGATGGACTGTTACGGACCATGATCCTGGACGTGAATTGAGATGCACTCAGCACTAATTTTAATTCAGATGTGCAGAAAATAATGAGGTAAAATGTGAACACTAGAAGTGGCAATTGCCATTCTCTGGGACCCCAAATGATTTTGCCGCGAACGAGTTAAATAGAGACTTCCCGTGTGTATTTCTTCTCTCCCTGTCAGTGTTGTGCACCACCTTAGAGAAGGCTGTCATTTAGGGCCAACTGATTACGGATCACAATCATATTTCTTTTTTGTTTGTATGTTTGTTTATTTCTTTCCACAAAAGCAATACTCTCATTTTTGGCGTGACCTTTTTACGTATCTCTTTAAACAATATCTAATTTTCTTTCTGCCACGGTCGTGTTTGTGAAGTGAATCGTCAAGCCATTGCCAGATATATTCTTAATCTCACCTTGATAATTTAAAGGCTGACAGCGTATCCCCTCCTCCTCGCCGGCTGTTCCACAGTCAGCTGACGCCGGTCTCCCCCTCCCCACTCCCCCCACCCGCCCTCCCACCCTTCTCTCCTTGCATTTTTATCAGATTGGTTTATCTAATTTTCCAGTAAATGCTTGAAATGTATTCCTGCACACCTCCTCCTCATAAATGTACACAGGGGAATCAAAAGAATGAGATAGAAATGAATAGTTGTGCATTACCTGCACCCCACTAGCAGCACTGCCCACCCCCAGCCTTCCTCCTCTGCACCCCACTAGCAGCACTGCCCACCCCCAGCCTTCCTTATACTCTCCACCCCACTAGCAGCACTGCCCACCCCCAGCCTTCCTCCTCTGCACCCCACTAGCAGCACTGCCCACCCCCAGCCTTCCTCCTCTGCACCCCACTAGCAGCACTGCCCACCCCCAGCCTTCCTTATACTCTCCACCCCACTAGCAGCACTGCCCACCCCCAGCCTTCCTTATACTCTCCACCCCACTAGCAGCACTGCCCACCCCCAGCCTTCCTCCTCTGCACCCCACTAGCAGCACTGCCCACCCCCAGCCTTCCTCCTCTGCACCCCACTAGCAGCACTGCCCACCCCCAGCCTTCCTCCTCTGCACCCCACTAGCAGCACTGCCCACTCCCAGCCTTCCTCCTCTGCACCCCACTAGCAGCACTGCCCACTCCCAGCCTTCCTCCTCTGCACCCCACTAGCAGCACTGCCCACCCCCAGCCTTCCTCCTCTCCACCCCACTAGCAGCACTGCCCACCCGCAGCCCAGACATGTTGTGAGCTTGTAGATCTGCTATTTTCGGTGCATGACACATGCGCTCAACCAAGTATATCAAGCCCTTAACATGCAGTCATTATTTTCTTTGAATCATTTTCCCCTCACAATGCCCAGTTCAAAATGTTGCTTAAATTTGATGGAAATATTATGTCAATATATTTTTGATACATAGAATAAAGATACAATATATATTTTAACAGATTTCCCCATGGACCACCTGTAATTATACCATGGACCACTAGTGATCCGTGGCCCACAGTTGAGAAACAGACCTCAAGAAAAGAAATGTGTAACTATTCATGAACGAAGCTGAAACAGTATTTATTGAGACTTGGAAACAAGGGAGGGTGGTGAAGTTAAATTTGCAGGAGGCAGCTGTAAGACATCAAGACAGTGTTAATATATTCTACTGCCGACTGTACTTGTCATGTAAAACACAGCCGACGTGGATCCTTCTTTTACTCAACTGTATCTGGTGTTCAAGGATAAAATTACCAGCGGTATGTCGTGCAATCAATTTCCTGTTTTGCTCAAGTGGCCATCAACAGCTCTAACCCACCGAAACGTTGTGAGTTAAATGAGAGGAATAGAAGAACAACAAGTTTGCATTAATCATGCTGAACCAGCGCCAGGAATATGCACAGAATTGATGAGGTGTCACTTTCACTGAGAGTCACACAATCGTGCTGAAAAGAGGCTCTCTGATCCCTGTCTGTCTGTCTGTCTGTCTGTTGTCTCTCTGTCTGCCTCTCTGTCTGCCTGCCTGCTTGTCTATCTCTGTTTTTCTGTCTGTCTACCTGAGGCCCAGACAATGATGGTTTGCATTCTGTGTACGAAAAGACACGCCCTTGATTCTAGGTAAAGATAGCCTAATTTAACAACATGAACCCTAGCATCCCTATTCTGGGCATGTCATAATAGGTGAACCTTTAGCCAAAATGCCCCATCTACAAGCTCACAACCCACAAAATCTGTAGCTTATGCTCACATTATCACCAAAGCAGGTGGGCTACCATGACATCCCCTACAAACCAACACCGGAAATCCCCTGTCCGTCTCGTTGTCCACATTAGCAACACAACTTGACGCTTTTCATAAACTGTGTCTGCCGATTTTAATTGGGGTAATAAATGGCAAGACACGCCAACAGCTGTAGCTAACGGCATTTATCCTAAACAAGTGCTTAGGCTCACATTTTGTGATCAATTTAAAAAAACGTGTTAATTAATTTAGACTGCTAGCAGCGCAATAGGTCAGACATGGCAAGCAAGTTACAACATCAGCCAATTAGAAACAAGCAAGCATTTTGCTCCCCCCGCCATAACTAGGCTAAGGATAGTGAGAAAACTATGACAGATGGAGGATTACTGTACACTGAAGGCTAAAGAATATTTACGTCTTATTATTAATGAGCACTGCAGCTCCCGTAGACTGATGTTTACCTGTGACATATGACTTAATTTATCTTCAAAAAGCAGATCACCAAGACACAAGACACATCGTAAAAATGTAACATGAAAGTAATTACTCACTTAACATGCAACAATGCAACACAACATCCTTTGTGATATAGCTTTCTACGTCCGAGCATAGACATGGTAACGTCCCGCCTACCGACACTGCCGACGTCTTGCCTGTCCTCCGAGATGCAAGGCTACTCCATGGTGGGAAATAATACATACGTTTGCTTTGATTGAATAATTGATTGAACTACTATGATTTGATTTGGCTGTGTTCTAAATTAAAGTGTTAGTGTTGATTATTGTGTATATTATCTAATTATAGTAAACTAATACTAAAAAGATATGTATTTATTTCCCACCACGGAGTAACCTCGGTCCCATCCCATGCTTACTTATCTGCAAAAAGAAAACCTCACGGCAGACTATCCAGCACGTAACCTCGCCTCACCAGGCTTTCCACCACCTCGGAGGAAAGCCTGGTCTCTGTTTCAAAAGTCTGTATGATCCGGTCGGGAGCTCTTCTACAAAAATTAAAGTTACAAGTTACTGTCGCGTGTTGACATTCTCTTGTACTTGTACTATTATTTCCCACCACGGAGTAGCCTTGCATCTCGGAGGACAGGCAAGACGGGCCGTGTCGGTAGGCCAATCAGAGGCAGGCGGGGCGTTACCATGTCTATGCTCGGACGTAGAAAGAAATCACGCATAGCTGCCTGTAGGTCACACTGCAATAGGCCTTGTTTAGTCTTTGCCATATACTGTATACTGTGCTTGTTTTTCAGTCAATTCATTTTCATCTCTAAAGATGACTGAATTTATAGGGTTAGAATTTAGTTAATCAAAAAGTTTAGATGGCTAGTTTTAGCATTATTGATTTAAATATTTCTGGAACAAACTTTGATTAAATCCTCAAACATTTAAGTCAGATTACTACTGTACCTCTCATTCTCTGAAAAGGAAAATGCCTTAATACCGAGAGGGATTTGTCAGAGGAATAAAGACATCATGTCTCTGATTATGTAAATGTAATACATGTTTAACGAAAATAATAATATCCTAGTGTTTACAGATTGTAATGTTATAATTTTGCAAAGGGGCAGGATATTCAGATTTAGGTAAGAATTAGACAGACAAAGAGAGAGAGAGAGAGAGAGAGAGAGAGAGAGAGAGAGAGAGTCCAATGTCACAGCCAAGAGCCACATAGACTGTAGAAGTTGTAACGCAGGCCCGGCGCCACGAGGGGGCAAAGGGGGTGTTTGCGCCCCTAAATCAACCTCTTTGCCCCCTTAGATCAAATAGTTACAGACAAAACAATGGTACATTTCCGAAGGAAGCCAACGAAATCGTGCGCCTCTGCCCTCTATAGATATGCAAATGTGGCGCATTGTCTTCATGTCCAATACCTGCCCCCGATTGCCCCCTCTGTCATTTCATCTTGGCGCCGGGCCTGTTGGAACGCTTTGTCACTTTGTGTCAGATGGGCAAACAAAGATG
Source organism: Protomyctophum parallelum (assembly GCF_964188405.1). Classification (NCBI taxonomy): domain Eukaryota; kingdom Metazoa; phylum Chordata; class Actinopteri; order Myctophiformes; family Myctophidae; genus Protomyctophum; species Protomyctophum parallelum. The sequence continues at coordinate 40,720,558 of NC_139705.1, forward strand.
CCAGGCTCAAAAACTTTCTAACTGTAAACATAGAATACACACTAAAATCACTTCATCAGCTGAAATCTGCTGCATATGGAGGTGCATATGGTCGCACAATCAAAAACTAAATATTGACATTGCAATGCAGAGGCGATGTTTGCCCCAAATCCCAGCTTTGTAATGAATTCAGCAAAATGTCTGCATCTTTTTCTTTTTTGGGTACTTTATATTGTCAGTGATCATTGCAGTGATTTTGGTCTCCATCTGGATGTAGTAAAAATGCATTTTTGCACTTGTTCAGAGAGTGTGAGCAAATGACAGGAATGAGTACTAGTCAAATGACTTAAGTGTTCCTCACTTTCCTTTCATAAATCCTACTATAAAATCGAGAGAACCTTGTCCTCCATTTTTATCCTCACTGGGTGGGCCAATCGATCTGAAATTGAACATGAGCATTATTGGCATAGGCAGGGAATGACACAGCTGATTATTTTTTGCATTTTCCCAAGTTTAAGCAATTTATTAACATTTTTGGCAAGCCTGAGGGGATCTGAACTTGGCCTATCGTGAGAGAAGACTACAGGCAGTGAGAATAGTTAAATAAACATGGCTGCTGCTACTGCTGCTCATGGATTCCATGTGTGTATGTGTTCATGCAAAACACAACATGGTGCCAGGTATACATTCCCTGGGGCTTTTTGTTATCCTTTTAGCATAAGCTTTGACTGTACTACCTGTACTGTTAACAAGCCTGCTAATAAAGTATTCAATCAATCAAAAAATCTATTCGCCTTCGATGCAATTCCCAGAGTTGACTCTAATCATGTTCAGTTTAGCCACCATAGTAGAGAGCCATTTCACAGAAACTTCACACTGACATCATAACATCAAGATAAACTTGAGTAACCAAGCTGTGGCAAGCTAGAGCAAAGCCTCCAAGTGAGTTGAATGATGACAGCAATGTTGATAATTGGACAAAGTTCAAGCAAGTTTAAGGGAGTGTGTATGGACTTCAAGAGTTAAACGCCATTAAGGATAGGGTGCCATTAATACAGTATTACTTGTTTGACGGTGTTCCTCCGATGATAACAGTGACTGCTATTTATGCACTGAAACTGGGATAAATTATATTAACACAGTTTTAGGCAACTCATGAAAGTTTATTCACCTAAAATAATCTATCTCCCGATAGGCTATAGTCTCTGTGCATGCAGTCATATGCAAACCAGATTTTCTAACGTGTGAGACGAATAAAACATAAACATCAAGACAGACACTTTCCTTTCTAGTAAAAGATAAAGGGAAGCTGTACTGAAAAGACATGGCTTAATTTAAAATGACTGGCCTATAGGTCAAGGGCAGCCGAAGCAAACAGTGTCTGTGATTTCCTCTCTTACAAGAATGCAAATGAGACCAATTGGTAGCCCATTTTCATTTTGCAAACTGAAAAGTAAAACACGCTGTAGTGTTAGCTTCGTCATACAATGTATGTAGATGTGAGACATCTGGAGGCGTTTAGCAATGCTTTTGATGCTTAAACACTGTTTATGTTGAAATTATGAGTCCTGCATAATGCTGAACACAGCAGCAGCAGTTAAGACCTGTGAACAAAAATCAATATGGGCGTGTCAGTAATTTGTTTGATTTAGATTTAGGCCAAACAAGGCTTCCTTTAAGAATGGATAACACATAACTGATGCTGCAGCAGAAATACAACCTACAGCATATGACACACGTTCGGTCACTTTAAAGCTGTCTTCGAAGCATGTGGGACACAGAGAACTATTTTGATTTTTAACCTGCCACACTGTATCATGTTATGTTTAAAGGCCAGGGGTAAAGACGGCAACATGCAACAACAGCCTGTAGTCTGTGTTGGGAAAAGATGAGCTTTCTCAACCACACTAGCCTAGCAGAGATCAAAGATGTCTTGATCTGCTGTAGGTTTTAACCTGAACTGGAAAACTAATGAGAAAATAAGCCTATAGGCTTTCATGGCCCTTTAAGTCAATGTATCTGCGTCTAAAATTCACAAGGAAGAAAGAAAGAAATACAGGCCATACTCATAGGATATTTAGTTGCACACATGTATTGTATGTATTGTACATTCAATGGCACTGTGTGTCAAGTTTAGACTATACTGGTCAATACTATACTGGTCAGTATTGTTGATATGTTTCTAAGAACTGCACAGAAGTTTGTGTGGTGACAGTTGAAGGAAATGGGTCTCAAAAAAACATTGCAGCCACCCATCTCAGTTAAACCAGTGAGGAGGAACAATGCATTTCATGAGCTGCAGCTCCGTTTTGTTGGGTGACAGATTAATGAGAGAAGTCGTGAATGCGAGGAAGTGGTCCTACCTCATTAGTGTTCCACCTGTGTCTCTCCTTTGGCAGCGAGGAGCATTTTGGTAGACATTCGAGCAGCTTTTTGGGCAGGTATATTTTCAAATGTCCATGTTCATCTGGAAAGGAGAAAGCAGAAGGAAGACAGACGTTTTAGCAAAACATTATTGACCTGTCTGCCTGTCTCCTTTCTGTATGGCTACACAGTCAGTGTTTCTTTAACCACAAGAACCCTAGGGTCCACATTCTGGGCATTTCATAACATAACATCATAACACAGCAAATAGGCGAACAAAAAAGATTTTGGAACAGATACTTTATTTATATTCTTTCCAATATGATTTGTTCCAAACTCTTATAGGATTTTGTACCCTCTTTACAATTTATTCCCAAACTTATATGAAAATATAACAAGTAATTTAAAAAGCCCATTGCTAAGAAGGTATAGTGCGCCACAACTAGTTCCCCCCTGGCAGGTGTGAATTACATTGTGAAGAGGTCACGATCATGTTAAAACAAATACATACATACATGGTCAAATCTGCACCCAGACAAACCAGTGCAGGCATAAAAGTGGATAAATGACTAAGACGTCCAGTTGCTGTTGCTCTCATTCTCCCTGCAGCCACTGTACTAAACTGAGACAGTTCCATTATTAAACCCCACAGTGACCCGCCAGATCGATGATATGTATATTAATAATATTGTTGGATAGTAATGGAACTCATTTTATACAATCATCCAAACACATTGGTGAGGGTGCACGTACGGCATGGCAAAACAGCTCAAGGGGTACATAGCACAAAACAGATTGGGGACCACTGTGTAGGACACTGCTAATGATTCTGGTTAAACCTGCATATACAAATGTGTGTACAGACAGAGCCAACACGCACACGCACGCACACAGCTCTATTACTCACCCCTTCAGACAGTACTACTCCAATTCAAGTGAAAAACAACACTGTTGTCTTAATTTGGTTTATTAACTGATAATGATAAAACCTGATTGATGAAACTGCCTTCTTGCTGATCCCCTTTAATATCTTGATCTCAGAGAGGGGGGTTATAGGAGAAAGATATCTGAATTAGACAATGATAACCCTATGGTTAGTACAAGCACAAACATTAAAAACACTAAGACTGTGAGTAAGCTAGGATACTTTGCCGCACAGCGTGTCAAAAATAGCCGATCTACAAGCTCACAAGTCACAACACGTACGTGTTGTGAGCTTCAAGATTCGCAATTTTTGGCTAACGGCCACATTGTACAAAAAAAGTGCCCTACTGGGCACAGGTCTCACTAGGATCCACAGATCCGTGCAGTTAGAGGTAAAAACACTTTTGGGCCAGTTATAGCGCCATCTTGAGGCTGAGTTGAAATTGTTCATGTGGCATTTCGTCCTCGGCCTAGTGGGAATGTGGGTGCACAATTTCACGGAAATCACGCGATGTGTTCATGATTTGCAGCATTTTGTTTGAAACTGAGCACTCCTGTGAATTTTGGAAGCCAATCTTAACCAATCAGGATGGAGTCTGAGAAATCTGAAAGACCGGTTTGGTTGAATGGCTCTAGAGAGACTGTGTACCAATTTGCGTGATGTTTGGACAAAATCTGTAGGTGTACTGTGCAAAAACTTGTTTTGCACAAAGCGGCCTCCTGGTGGCGCTATAACAGGCCGTTCTGGAAAGTTTGGGGCAGAGGTTCATGGTTGGCATCCAGGGAGTGTGTGTGCAAAATTTGGCATCGACCGGGTTAACGGTGGCTGAGATTAGCTGGTCACGGACGGACACACGGACACACGGACGGACGGACGGAGTGCAAAACATACTCTCCCCATGCCTTCGGCTGGTGGAGACAACAAAGCAAAGATTCAGCTGAGCAATGAGCATACACCCTAGCTGTTACCAACTTCAGAGTTGATTTCATGAGAGAATGTATGCATGTAGGCTAACAAATCATGCATTGTCATGCGTGTTGCACATCATCCCTGAAGCAAATTATCGTTATCCTAACTAATTATTGTAATGAAATTCTTTATCAAGAGTCAAGACACACATCAAACACAACAAATGTTCCTATTTAGCTTTCTAGCAAATAATTAAGAAAGCATGTCTTGCCACTTGGCCCGACCGGTTCAGTGGGGTATACTGTAGGCGTCGAGTGAAAAACTTAAATAGAATCAAATAAAAAAATGAATATTACTGGCTGCCTACTACATCAAATGTTAGACTACTTGTGGAAAAGTTAGGCGAGTTCTCTGGTACTTGTCTTAGAAACTATTGTAATATATTGCTCCGCTCATAAGATTATGATAGAGACAGAAATTATAGCAATATTCAGAATCCTATAGGATTCCATTTGAACATAAATCCTATAGGATTCTTTGGCAAAAATAACTGATATACAACTATATAAGCTCACAACGTGTCACAATTTGATACGTTGTGAGCTTTTAGATCTAATATCTTTGGCAAAGAGATGTGATGTAGATGGAAAAACAGAGGAGAATTAGTATAGACCCCAGGGGGACTCCAGTCAAAGTGAGTTTATGTGCTTAACTCCACTCACGGGTCCATTTGGTTCCATTTGTACTCTCTCGGGAGTTCAATTAACACTGAGGATTTTACTGTGTACGTTAACTGTGCTAGAATTATTCCCCAAACAGTGTGTTTTGGTATTGCACATGGATAAATGATTTCATTGAGACATACATCGTATCAGGGGAGTTCACTGGAAATATTCCACTGGCAGCTTGTAAACGTTGTTTCTGTTCATTATTTAGCCATAATAAACACCCTGGAGTGATTCTGTGGCCTACAGAGACATGAGGGACATGGGAATCCGGGGGGTGCATGCCATGGTTTTCTATATATTCAGGGAAATAATTATTCAATTACCAGGCCCACTGCATACACCATAATACGTGTCATGCGACCTATATGTTGAATTTCAACATCGGTTAACATAATAAAACAGTATGGCTGCAGCTCGGAGATAGCATCAAGCATGCATCAAATTGCTCATTTCATTGCATTGCCTCATTCCGTTTCAAATATGCAGATGGCAATTCATCCAAGACTAAAGTGCGTGCAAATTATATTTGTTTGGAGAGACGAATTACATTGAATTCATAATATCATGGACAAAACTAATAGTCTTTGGGGTGACAATTTTTTTTCTCCCATCACGCCATAAACATATGCTTGTTAGAAACTGTAAGCTTTTTCCCCTGTCCATAGCTTTTGCAATTTGCATACAAAACGAGGAATGGTTTATTCACAGTAAGCAACTCATCATTAAAAGTGGGGTTTTAACAGACAGAGCACAGTCACTGTCAATCATAATGACATGACAGGGGAAGCATTACCACAGACAATGTACTGCTTATATTGGAAAAACAAGCAAACTTCAAATGCATCAAATTAAATGGGCCCTCAAATTTAAACCCAATACTCCAGGAAAGGTGGAAGGGAGGCATGTGCTTCATTGTAAGGAGCAGGAAAATGCCCATTTGTCAGGCGGTGGCCTGCTAGGACTTTTACGTCTACACTTTTAATCATGCAGCCCTCCACATGACATCATGCGCAGACAGACACCATTACCAGCTGCTCTGTGAGTGCCTAGCCCCCCGTTAGCGCTCAAGACTATATTCTCCCTTGTATGAATGTTTAGAGTTTGGGTTTTTCAGGTTAGCGTAGGAAACAAACCGTTGCCGTCAGACAGAAATATTGTATCTCCATATGCCATCATTTTGTGTTCATAGAGTAAAGGAATGCCCTAATTTGTTGTAAGACAAAAAAGTTGTGAAAATAGCCAATTTGCAAGCTCACAAAGCAGTGTGGCATATATACCATTTTCACAATTGAAAATCTTCAAACATTTTCATTTACTGACTGTATAATTTACATGACCAAAATAGGGTCACCAGATCTCTCATACATACTATTACATAGGGCCACAATGGAAACAATTCCCCAGGACTTTGTGTTATCATTTTGACCTTTTAGCCACAGAAGTGTTACTGTTACTGTACTTCTGTGCCGTTACATCTTTGACTAATAAAGTATTCAATCTAAATATTGAACAAGATCTTGTGACTAATAGGCTACATTGGATCCATTTGGAACACATGGTTCTGAAAAGTAACTGTTGTACGTTGTTGGACATACAAGGTTTCCATCCTACAACATAAGCAAGTTCGCAAAGAGAGAATGTACAACAACTCCTGAAAATGTCCGACCAAATTAGGCTTACACTGACATACATTCTGAAAGTTTGATTTGTAGATGGAAATGTCCTATTTGGAACTTAATTACCCCACCATAAATGTACAGTTGTCTCTTTTTTTTACTCCAGTGTTTACCAACATAAACCGATTACAGTCCCAAAATACAGCAAAGACCGTTACAAACTCATTAATCTATTGTTATAGTCCTTCTAACAAGAGTTGAGTCAATCTTCCTAGAGAATAAAACATGTCTACACTGCTACTTTTTATTTTTTGGTGGCGTTGCTGCCCAATTGTTTATATCACTGATTGGACATTTAAAGCCTGTACAAAGAATCCAGCAATATATCTATCTGGTCGTGAGGCTATAACACTATATAGTGTACAATATGTAGCACACTATATCCAGTGCATCACAGCTGCTGCAGCAGTATCGTAGCAGATCTGCTGAGGTGACTGCATTATAGAAAGGAAAAACTGAAATTATACAGTCAACACTATAGTTATTAGTGGATTTTAATATACATGTACTCTGTATGTACTCCTTTTTCATTTCATGGACCGAAATAAAATCTATCCATCTATCTATCTTAACCCATTTTGGGCGGGAAGTGGAACCCCTTTTGGTGTTGCATTATGTAATGCTTTAGCTATTGAAAAATAGCAGATCTACAAGCTCATAGCGCGCCACCGAGTGGCGCACTACGAGCTTGTAGGTCTGCTATTTTTGAAGAATCGTGAAAAGTGACATGAAAGTGTTTGAGAACGACTGACATAGAAAAACAGCTTTTTCAAGAAAACAGTCAGGATTTAGAAGACGTTTGCAGAATCGTTCCCAGGTCGAAATGGGTTAATATTATGTACTCTACTCTGTATGTACTCCTTTTTCCTTTTATGGACCGAAATAAAATCTATCTATCTATCTATCTATCTATCTAAACTACTACTCTGGGTTAAATTAATGCGCAGGATTCTGCAGAGAGGGAGACAGACAGAGACCCAGCTAGAAGTCGCCAAGTCCGCATCAGGCAGAACATCAGGGACTGTAGCTACGGAGCGCTGCTCAGCATGTCTCCCAGAGGAACGCAGGAATGGTTTTGTGGATGTGTACCGTTTGCTGTGGCCCATCTGTACACTGTAATTCCGCATGTGTAAACGCCTTATATGAGACGAACAGGTATCTGCAATCTCTCGCTTCGCCCAATTAACACTTGCATGCAGCATCTGCTCCTTGGTTCTACCAAAGGGCTGTTACTGTAATCACAGGAAAACACGATGTGGCCGAGTGATCGGAGATGTGTCGAGTGAGAGAGGGCAGAAGAAAAAAAAGGGAAGCAGGTAAATGTGTGTGTATACTGTACCATACAGCTTCAGCAATGTCATTCACATTGTACTAAAATAATTTGACTTCTTGGGAGATCAGATTTTTGCATTTCTCGTGACTATCCAGCAAGGAAAACAGCACAGTCCATTTGATAAATAATGATTTAACGATTCAACCAGGGTATGGAACAAAATGTCTTATTTCACCCTGTAATCTTGCTAGAGTGATCAATTATTTCCAAATGGAGCCATTTAAGTTTAGATATGCATCTATACTTATATCAGGTGAATTTATCTAGCTGCTAAACTCTCCTTCATATTGCAATAGGCCTACACATAGCAAAATAACTAACAAATTGCTAGGTGATTGTATGTCAATGTTTACGCAACTTTAAGCCTAGTGTTTTTAGAGAGAGAGATACAGAGAGAGAGAGAGAGAGAGAGAGAGAGAGAGAGAGACAGAGAGAGAGACAGAGAGAGAGACAGAGAGAGAGAGACAGAGAGAGAGACACTTGTGGTCTCATGTACATTGTGGGGTCAGTGAGGCCAGTGAAATCCAGACTCAGATATATGATGGATCTTTCCAGTGGATCCACTCGGTGAAGGAGCCTTGGCCATCTCTCACCCTGCACAAAGAGAAGCTTTGAGGACTCACTTCTCTGTTGTAATCAATCGTCTGTACCAGCCCGGGCAGCCTTTCAGTCTGTGGAGTCCAGCCAAGAATCAATGCAACCCCGTGGCACACCCTCGAATGACATCATCAAGACGAGACAGGGTCTGTACGCATATGAAACGCTGTACGCATATGCAGCCAAGATCTGCTTGGACTAGTAAAGCCAGATCCTGTCTGCAGCACAAACTGTAGTAGTAGGTGCCTCTCATCGACCGAGCAGCGAAAAGGAAGGAAGACTTAAAGAGTGGGGGCAGCTCAAGGATCCCGCTAAGCGCGCGGGGAAAAAAACCGTCACGTCGAACCTTGCCTTGAATTATTTGACAGCCTTGGATGACCCTGAATGACAGCTCACGTGTTAACTACACACTAAATTGCTCAGTGTTCATTTAACTCCCGTAAGGGTCCATTTACAAATGGAAAATGATGTTTTATTAACTTTACAGTAGCAATGTTGTGCATCCCTTTGACTCGTAGCTTCTCTTAACATATACTATGTAAATGAGTTGCTGCAGTGAAACAACCCTGAAGAAACACATACATTTTATATCAGTATCGTTAGTATTTCCTGTGTCGACTTGTTTTGTCCAGGCAGGGCATAAGAAAAGTCTCTCCAGCTCATGTAGTGGTTGTGTTATAAAACAGCAGACACAGAAATAACTGTTCTTACAGAGTAAAATGTAGTTTTGCTCATTACTAATGCTATTTAGCATGTTTTTACATGCTAAAATAGCATTTAAATTTTATTTTTAGAGGACATTATCAAGCGGTGCATGGTATGTGTTACATCATTGCCTCAGCATTCACAAAATGAATAATATATGAACAGCAAACTGCTTTGCGAGGTATGTTTGGCTACAGTACAGTAGTTATAAAGTTCAAACTTATTATTATTATTATTATGAATTATTAAAGGCCTCGGTGCAGCTGACACACAGCCACAACTTGATGTACAATGTTATTTTTGTGGACTTCAGTTCTCACAAGCCTTGATTGCAAACTTTGGAAAAACATTAATTCAAGACCATGTCTGACTCAAATGCTAGAACCTTCCTAGTGCATTAATTTAAAATGATAAGACATTATTGCTCGGGGTGTAGTTATACAAAAATAATGGACACCCTCCAGCTAGTCAGAATCAAGATTTCACCTAGGCCATGGAATAATTACTCAGATATTTGCATTTTAGCAAAAAGAATTATCTGCCAAAATACCTTTGCGATGTAATTTAAAAATCTCCTCCACCAGCTAAAAAGTCCAAAACGTTATCCAATCCCTGTGTCGGATGCATTACCTGAGCTGAGCAGTTCTTAAAAAATACAAAAACATTAAGTCTGTATTTTTTTTACTTTGACATGGCCCTTAAAGGATTAGCAATTAGTGGATGCATTATACAAAATAAGGGAGGGGGTTTACACAGAATTAATCTTCAGTGTTAATGTTTCTAATTGTAACTCTGGGAGTGTACAAATTAAATAAAATGGACCCTTACGGGTAAATTTGCCAGTGGTGTAAAATAACTTTTCAGTACTTCTACAAGACATCTCAGAGGCAAATTGTACTTTTACTCCGCTACATTTATTTGAAAATGTTAGTTACTAGTTACTTTGTAGATTTTGATTATTATTACAAAACTTATATTAACCACTTCAACCCCACTGTATACATTTCAGATTTTTATACTATATATGTTTTATACTAGGCTATATTTGATTATATTTAAATATGGGACATTCTGCATAATGAGTACTTTTACTTTTCATACAAATACATTTGTACTTTTACTCAAGAAAATGCTGGTTTGGTTTCTGAACTTTCTATATTGCAGTATTGATACTGCAATATATCCACCACAGTGTACATCACCAAAGTTAAATTAACAGTTACACTGAGGGTTTTACTGTGTACCTTAGAGAAGAAATGTACAGTATGCAAGATTAGACAGTGTTTTCTTTGTAAGATCTAATGTTTCAAATAGTGCTCCACACCCTCACTGTTAAATAAACCAAACATTTTAGACATATTTATTCTTGCTGAGGCCAGGACTTTCTCCAGTTTGGTGCCATGTGTCTTTAACTTGAAGAAGGCCTCGTTTTCACTGTTCAGTTACAGCACATTGACATCAAATTGGATTCACTTTGTGTTTTTGACTACAGGCAAATGAGTATGATTCTAGACTGGGTCAAATATAAATCATTCTGTTCTAACTGTATAAAAATGAGCATAATTAGGCTGTCGTTATAAAAGCCTGGATTGTTTTGTTCTTTTCAACTGATATTTGTCTATTCTGCCGTCATTGCAGTCGCGGTCACCACTTTCCCCAGAGGGAGGGAAAGCGTCTATCAGCGGAAAACAAGTACATCCCCCCCCCCCCCCCCCCCCCCCCCCCCCCGGGAGCATCTTGGATCGGAGAGTTGGAATGGATTTATAGGGCGGAGAAAAGCTCAGCTTTGTCAAACTTTTCCCTGATTAATCAATACCTGGACAAATTACCCATGACGAATTTGCAGTCTAAATTGTTACTACTTGTTTTTGCAGCGTTGCTCTGTATGATATGATTCCAACCGTCTATAAGAGGGTGTGTCTGTGTGTGTTTGTCCAGAGCTAATCTCGCAAACCATTGGACCGATCAGGGCCTGCTAGCCTATTCATAATTTGGCCAGTTATAAGTAGGCCAATTTAGTGCCTGCTCACACATTTTTATTTTCACTGTTTTGTTTATTCAGGGTATACAGTAAATCAAACAAAATGACAGTATATGTGACACACCCATACGGAACATATCAAAGAAATAACATGTACATATATAAATGTTGTGAGCACCATACACAAAATATTGTGGCAGCATCAAATAAAATAAAATAAATAAAATAAAAAGTTGCATAGTCCTATGCTAACATGGAAGCGACATTGATAACCACATAACCTGAACCAAGTTTTAAAACAAAAACAAGACAAACATACGACAAGACAAGACAAGACAACATGGCATGGTCATTGGTCACCCTTTCAAAACACAATGGACGTGGCAGTGCATCCACACATGGCTCCTAATAATAAATATACTGAACAACCCAGCTACGTCGGGAATCTAGCATGCTCAAATCCAGGATTAAACTCATTCAATCTGGAATATCTTGAAACTGCAAGTCATTTACTAGTGCGAGGAAGGGGCCCCATGTGGATACCGAGCCTCTCAGGGTAGGCCTACATCTAATTTTTTCTAATTTAATAAAGTGGAGTACGTCTCTAATCCAGTGGAGATGGGTTGGGGGAGCAGAGGACTTCCATTTCATCAGAATTAGACGCCTAGCTAAGAGAGTGGTAAAGGTCACCAAGTGAGCTTCGTATTTTGACAGGAACAGATCAGGGGAAGAGATTCCGAAAATAGCTGTCATTACATTTGGTTCAAATGGTACCCCAACACTACTCGACATAGTGTCAAAGATCTTAGTCCAACACCTACGTAAAGAGGGGCCGAACGACACCTATCACACGGGATCAATATCACCATATATTTTGGATAACCTAACTTTAGTGAAATGCACACGATGGATGATTTTGCATTGGATTAGCCCATGCCTCGCACAAATGGAAGAAGAGTGGACAAGACGTAAAATATCTTCCCAATCACCATCTGAGATTTATTCTCCTAAATCCTCTTCCCATCTGTTCTTAATATTTTCTATTGAAGTAGGCTGCAAAGAGAAAATACAATTGTACATAACCGATATTAGGCCCTTTGTGCTCGACAATGGAGTTAAGAAGGAATCAACCACAGTGGCCTCTGAAGGTTTGGAAATACAGGGTTAAGGCTACGCACAAAACTGCTAATCTGAAGATATCGAAAGAAGTGTTGATTTGAAAGGGAATATTTCCCAGACAGCTGTTGAAAGGAGGCAAATACCTTGTCAATATACAGATCACTGAGCTTTGTAATACCAAGTGATGACCATAAAGAGAAGGAATTATCACTCAAAGCTGGATGGAATATAGGGTTTGCTGTTATTGGGGCAAGGAAGGACTGGGCCTGTAGACCAAAGTGGCGCCTGAATTGATTCCAAATTTTAAGTGTGGATTTGACAATATATATAAGAGCAGTTAACGAGGCAGGCCTTACTGAGGAAGATTCCATCTCAATCCATGCTGGACGTAAAGATGATTTCTCCAACATCAGCCAATGTTGCAAAATTCTAAGATTGGCTGCCCAGTAATAAAACCTAAAGTTAGGTAGGGCTAACCCACCCTGAGGTTTGGGTCTTTGTAATAATGTTTTACTGATCCTGGGAACTTTTTTATTCCAAATAAATTCTGAGATCATGCGATCAATTTTATCAAAAAAAGAGAGGGGGAGAAAAATGGGCAGGCACTGGACAAGATAAGAGAACTTTGGGAGAGAATAGAGACCACCGTTCAAAATCTTCCTGGAAACGAGTCAGTAAAGTACCACAATTATATTTGAATAAATCTTCAAACTTGTCTCTAATCTGAATACCAAGGTATTTAAAACCATTCAGAGCTATTTTAAATGGAAAATTGCTCAGCGGGTAATTACGTGCGGCTGCGTTTAATGGGAGTAACTCACTTTTATCGAGATTCAGCTTATAACCAGAGATGCGGCCAAATGAGGAGAAAATATCAAGTATCGCCGGAATGGACGTAGATATGTCAGAAATATACAAAAGTAAATCATCTGCATGTCAGAAATATACAAAAGTAAATCATCTGCATAAAGGGATGTTCGCTGCTCAGTGCCATTTCTAACTATACCCGTTATGCAAGGGCTTGATCGAAGTGCAATAGCCAACGGTTCGATGGCGATATCGAACAGAAGTGGACTCAAATTACAGCCCTGCCTGGTCGAGCGATACAGTGGGAATTGTGCTGAACGGGTATTATTGGTCCTTACTGATGCAGTAGGAGATGTATAAAGCAGTTTCACCCAAGACACAAAGTTGACCCCAAATCCAAACTTCTCCAATGTACTAAAGAGGTACCCCCATTCCACACGATCAAACGCTTTGGCTGCGTCGAGCGAGATAACAACCTCCGGGCTAGCTGAGGGGGCGGGGCTATATAGAACATTAAAGAGACGCCTGATATTAAAAAATGAATATCGATTCTGAACAAACCCTGTCTGATCCGGCGAAATTATGGTTGGAAGGACAGATTTAAGGCGCATAGCTAAGAGCTTGGACAAAAGCTTTAGATCCACAGATAGCAAGCTAATAGGACGATAGCTAGAACAAGATAAGGGGTCCTTGTCTTTCTTCAATAATAATGAAATTGAAGCCTGGGTGAGGGATGGTGGTAAACTGTGTGAATTAAATGATTCCGTATACATATCAATTAGAATAGGTGCTAATTTCTCAAAAACCTTCTTATAAAATTCAACTGGATAACCATCTAAACCTGGGAATTTTCCACTAGCAGCTCTTCTAAGCTCATCAATACTGACCGGCCCATCCAGCTTCTGAGCTACCTCTGGACTCAATTTGGGTATGTCCAATAAATTAAAAATTATCATAAGCAGAGGGATCAGTGGTTTGCTCAGATGTATACAGGGAAGTATAAAATTGTTTAAATTGCTCGTTAATCTGCTTAGGATCTGTTGTTACACCAGCAGGAGTTCGAACTTGTGGGATCTGATGGGAGGCAGAGGCCTGTCGTAACTGATGAGCCAGTAGCTTGCTAGCCTTATCCCCATGTTCATAATAATTAGATCTAGATTTAAGTAATAAGTCCTCTACGTGAGCAGAGGAGAGTATGTCAAATTTAGCTTGGAGAGAAATACGTTCTTTATAAAGATCAGGTGAGGGTTGAGTGGAATGTATACTATCCAATTGACTTATTTGTTTAGCCAAACTACTCTCAAATGCACTATACAAAATTATTTCACCTCTTACACTAGTTCTGGAAGATGATCTATCCAACTCTGGGTTAATCCAGGAGTTAAAATCCCCCCCCAATAGGAGGTAGTGTGTCGACATATCAGGTAATTTAGCAAACAATGTTTGAAAAAAGTTCTCATTATCCCAATTTGGACCATATACGTTAGCCAGGATGACTGGGGTGTTGTATAATGTTCCTGTAACAAACACAAATCGTCCACCCGGATCTGAAACAACATCGGAAGAAATGAAACCAATAGATTTATGAATCAAATCACCCCTCTAGATTTTGATTGGAATGATGAATGATAAATAATAAATAATAATAATAATAATAAATAGACCTCTGCAGTTCCAGCTACAGAACTTGAGCATACCTCCCGACTGCGGCACAGCTCTAGGTTGGGTCATACAGCAAACATAGGGATGAAAAATGCCTGAGAACACATGCTGGATGCAAAGCACATAAAATACAACATAACAAGACAGGGCGACCAAGCCAAGAGGACAAACAAACAACAAAACAAATAACCCTCCCTACCCCCCACCCCCCTCCCTCCCTACGCTGAAGCATCCCCATTAAAGAGACACGCGCAAAATGACTGCTATAACCCTTACAAAAGCCAACCTATGGCGGTGCGTTGGTAACGGGGATCGATGAAGTGTCCAGCGAACCCCACCCGACCCCCCTTCAATTGAAAGAACAAAAATAAAAACGGCTTGTATAAAAATAATGAATTAGAATAGGTGATTTGATCCTTGTTAACGATCAATGCTGCCGGTGCAGCAGATTAATCCTGTCCAAGTGCAACCAAAACCCAACCAAACTGAACCAGAAGGCTGGTATATGAATCCTAGCATGAAATGTCTTTGATTTGTAAATAAACAAAAATATTAATATTACAAATAACAAATGAAATAATAATGTCATAACAACATCAAAGTCTCGTTACAATCAGTGATATCAATAAGGCATACATGTATCACAGTATTATATTTCAGTCACACACACACACACACACACACACACACACACACACACAAGAGGTAAATCAATGCTACTCTTGTCTGTGCTTCAAACCCAACCTGTAGATTGCCTCAAACATAACAAGCTTGGCAAATGCTGCCCTCTTGGGGCCTCTATCTGAACTAAAAGTATTGGAGGGCCAATATAAATAGACTCAGTGACAGAACAAAAAAAATGCTAGATTCAACCAAGCCCTATACCACTAGATAAAAATAATGAAATAAAACAAAACAAAATCATCACTGAAACAGTGATGCCTATCCAAAGAACCATTCCTAAGAATGTATACATTCAACATGAACGTCAGCACAGCGCCACTCCTCTGCCCTCCACAAATATTAGTAGCCCAGTCACATAGCCTACTGCATTAAATATACTAACTAACCTCCCATCCCAAAGAAATAGCATACATAGTACACACATACACTTGTACATACATACACACTCATTAAATAAATAAAATAGTAAAACAAAATAATATCGTGTATCTTGTATAGAAATAGTGCAAAATAGAATGATGGCAGGAGGTTGAATGATCAAGAAAAAATATACAAAAAAAATAAAAAATAGAAAACTGTCAGTCAATGCTGTCCTTTCCTAGAGTGAAAATATTATAGGCACGTCTCATCAGTAAAGAAAAAAAACATAATAATAATAAATAAATAAACGAGGTCAATACAATCTAATCTGTTATAAAAAAATCAAAGAGTTTAAAAAATAAAATAGGCATAAAGTGTCATTAAAGTGTCCTTTACCTGAAATAGAAAATATAGCTAGTCAGTAGGCCTACCGCAAATGTTATGAGGGCAAAAAGAATGGAGTGAGCCACATCAAGTCGAGTCATGAGATCCAGCAGCAGCAGCAGCCTCTGTTGTTGTGGGGATGTTGTTACTGACATATTCCATTGCCTTCACTGGGTCTTTGAATTCCCTGGTGGCGGCTCCGTTGAGTGTGATGAGGAAACGGCTCGGATGAACGAACCCGTACCGTACATTGTCTTGGTTTCGAAGACGAAGTCGGACATCTTTGTAGGAGGCGAAGGTCTTGGCGTCCCTCGCTGTTCGGTCCGGGGAGATGCTGATTCTTTGCCCTTTATAGTCATACGGCCCATGTTGTCGCGCCTTGCGTAGGACCTCAACACAGTCCTGGTCGTAGTGGAGTTTTGCGACAATGACCCGCGGCTTCCCGTCTCTCATTGGAGCTAGGCCTCTGTGTGAGCGGTCTACCAGGAACTCTTTTTGGTCGTTTATGAGATCTTTCAGGAGTTTGGAAATGGCAGTAGGGCTACACGAGCCAGGTCTCTCACCCAGTCCTACCACACGAATATTTGACCTACGCATCCTCGATTCAGTGTCATTGCATTTCTCTTTTAATTCTTCCTGCTCCGCTGCGAGTTTAGCCACCGTAGCTTCCATCGGAACTACAATATCCGTCCATGTTGACAGGCCGTCCTCCACATCTTTAACAGCAGTCTTCATAGAGTCCACGTCAGAGCGGATGAATGCCATGTTGTTTTTAAGCTCCTGTAGCTCGCGTTGTAACTCATCCCTTAGCGACTTGAATTCTTCAGAAAACACACTCTTTAGCTCAGATTTAAGTATAGAGGAAATGTCCGCTCTCAGCTCAGCAAGAATGTCGGCTTTCAACATAGCGGAGTCCATATTCGGCTCCTCCCCCGGGCTGGGTGGGTGTTCTCCGGTCTCAGTAGCACTCTGCTCCGAGGAGTCCTCGGGGCCTGTGTATCGGTATTTGCGGAGATTCCGTCGGACCATGCCCCCTGAGTTGTAGTAGGCACTGGAAGCACTCAGACTTGCTCTCGAGTAGTTTTAAAACTAGTTAAAACTGTTTCAACACCGGGAGTGAAAATAATATACCGTAAAATAATACTTTTAAAAGGGGTCTGGCCCAGGCCGTAGCGTAACGGTCTGGGCACCGGACTGGTGATCCAGTCGCGGTGTGCCGCGGGTTCGACTCCCGGACCCGACACGGCCTTTACCGCATGTCATCCCCCCATCTCTCTCCCGTTTCCTGTCAGCCTACTTTCTATCCCTTAAAAAATCAATAAAGGCGTAAGCCGCAAAAAATATCTTAAAAAAAAAAAAAAAAAAGGGGTCTGGCAGGAGCTCTTCAACACGCGTCTTACTCCATTGCTGGCTCCGCCCCTCCCAAGTACCATCTGCCTGCTCACACATTTGAAATATTTAAAAATATATATGTTTTATTCGGGGGGGGGGGGTCTAATGTCAATGCCGACACCTTGGACGTGAACAAGATATCTTGAAAATTACTGGCTGGATTGTCATGGAATAATATACGCCTTCATGATCCCCTGAACTCTACTGATTTTGGTGACACCATGGCCTTTACCTCTAGTGCCACTGTAACTGTTGGCATATATTTGCTTACCCATCCTGGCGGAGATATGCACTCTGCAGTGTGTGCCTTTCTAGCTGAATGTTTAGTTTTTAGTTTAGTTTAGTTTGCACATACATTTTTAAAACAGCAGGGTAAAAACAAAAGGGAAGAAATATTTGTATATGGAAAGGAAGATAGGGCCTACATAAAAATCTGAACAAGATGTGGCGAATGTAACGTTAACTCATCCAAGTCTAGTACTAATTACAGTGGGGTGGGGGGTTCATTTGTGGCACTGCTAGTGAGAGTGTGCTCAAAAGATGCATGTCGGTGACCGAATGTCGGTCAGTTGTGTAAAGAGAAGCACAGCATGTAAGTGGCCGCTAGCAGACTTTTTAGAGACTCTTAATCTTGGTATACAAGAAGCAGATGAAAGCTTAAAAGGTACGTAGCGTATGCTTTTTATTTATCTTATATTGCCTGTAGATGTCCCATGTAAACCAATAAGGCATGATATTTATTTTGCAGGCTAAACAGTAAACATAATGACTGCTGGTACATTAGCAAAAAATCTACTATTTGGTTGTAAAACACGAAAGTGCAAGACAGGCTGAAAGCAGAGCTTGTTACATGATAGGATGTGCTGAGCTGAGCTGGACCACACCGGAGCCAATTACGATGTTGGTCTTGATGGAGGAGCCAGTATACAAGAGGCTACTCGGGGAGAGAAGGCTACAGGTCTACAACTCTTGTGTGGCGAACACCACCATCCATTTGAGTACTGGAGTACTGTAGCCTGTCTCTTCATGAGTCACAACACCCTCAGTCAAACGGGGCATAAAAAAAATATATATATTTCTCTGTGCTGATCTGTGGATTATCACTGATCCTGCCTGCAAAGCAAACCGTTTTTAAGGGTATCTGTCATGCTAGCTTGCTCCGGCCCCACCCTGGAGACGAGAGCGAGGGTCATGAGACTGGAAAGGCTGACAAAAACAAATCTTTAATCAATAACCAAGCCCTCAACGCAAACCCCTCTCTCTTCCGTCTCTGTCTCCCAGCGCTCTGGGAGTGACAGTTTTTCCTTTTAATCTGTGCCCACATTGTGGAGAAATTGCGAGTTAATGTTTCGGTTATAGCGCATTACAGAAAAGGAAAAAAAAAAAAAAAAAAAGACAGTAGACTGTGAATATCCAAGTGTATAAGTACCAACGATTATCCATTTTCAATTATATTAAGATACATGATAACTCAATTATTAACCCGATTCTGTCGACAGACGACAGGATGTTTTCAATTGCAAAGTAAAACTTAAAAGTAATTTGAAATGTGCACAGCCTTTATCTGGACGTCTCTGTCTCTTTGGGTTGGATGGCAGAGTTTAGCTCTAAACTCATCCTAGTTAGTTAGTATAATGGGGGCATTTATTAATGCTTACATCAACTGATGTGAGATTAGTCACACTAAACAACCCCCCCCCCCCCCCCCCAACCAAAAAACTAAACAAAACAACAGAATGTAGAATTCTGTCTGCACAATGTGGGTTTTCTGCAGTACCTTTACTTTTACTTACAGGCAACTCACATCAAGCAAAGGACAAGAATGCTGACTCTATACAAAAAATGAAACAAGGCTACACACACACACATGTGCGTGAGTGCGAACACACACACACACACACACACACACACACACACACACACACACACACACACACACACACACACACACACACACACACACACACACACACACACACACACACACACACACACACACACACACACAGAGTCTATGTGTCTGTTAACCCCAAGACTGCACAAATGGAAACAAAAGGTCCCTCATGGGTCCATATGGTTCCATTTCTCCAGTCTTGGGAGTTAAATTAGCAGTGAAGCCTTGACGGCATACAATGCACCATGAGGATGCTCTCTGGGGATTTCGTGGTGCGTACGAGGTCCCACATATAGCTTAATGCAGCATACAAGTCTATCAAATCAACAAGATCATTAAAGTGTAATTGTTTTGCAAACTGCTACAAGCAGTGTTGACAAAATATGATGCCTGTAGTGTAATTGAAGTGAACCGTGCCGTTATGCTGACAAAGCACTCCGATTTTAAAGTAAAAACTAACAGAACTAGCTATAGTTCCTCCAGAAACGCTCTCTCGTCCTCTGCTGATGCCGCCGCCCGTGGAAGCAGAACCGATGCCTGGTGGCATATTGTCAGAGCCACGCGAGGATAGTCTGATCATTTTAGTTCCGTTTTACATATACGGAAAATTACACTGATGAATTAAGATCGTTTCAGTGAGGGGAACCTAGATAATGCAACGTTAAATCTGATTTTGTGTCATTGCGCTTATATTTTTTTGTCAGGGGGGGATTTGGAATAATTATGAAAATAGAAAATAAATAAATAAACTAAACCCCAATTCCCCTGTTTGACACACACACACACACACACACACACACACACACACACACACACACACACACACACACACACACACACACACACACACACACACACACACACACACACACACACACACACACACACACACACACACACACACACACACACACACACACACACACACACACACACACACACACACACACACACACACACACACACACACACACACACACACACACACAAAGGAATCACACAGCCAGGCGAGGTGCAGTTTCTGCAGCATGCAGTTGTCTTTACCAAACCGACAAAATACCAACAAATAAATAAAACAATAACACATATGTTAACATATCACTGGTCTGTGATGGGATCTGTTAGATATATAATACAAGGTGAGATGTGTATGTAATAGAGGTCTTATAACCACTCAACCCTATTAACTATAGGGACCCCCCGATCGCCTATTCCGACCTGCCCAGAATAGGTACACTAGGGACGGTGTGGTTAAACCACTTTAAACTTGGTTGTCAATTTTTTGAGCATGATATTATAGGTGAAAATGGTTAAAGATGGTCAGAAATTGACAAAGATTACACTTAAGTGGTTTAATGATGGCACTCTTTCAGTTCTTAAACTGTGATGCCGTGTTCTGAATGGCGTGGGAGCTGGTAACTGCCAAGTCTGGCAGAGACGAGAGCGATTAAATAACACAGTTACTAAACATCACTTTCACTCCAAAAGCACAGTTGGCCTCGCAGGAGGTCAGTACACAAAAAAAAGCAGTTATTGGGAAGTTTTGCGAAGATATGGCAGGTTGGGATGATGACAGAACTATGTCCACATGATAATCAAATTATGTACCTACTGCTAAACCTTGCCAACGAACCAAATAGAAACATCACAATGCAAGACCAGTCCAGCAGTGGACAGTGATCTACTCGAGTACTGCAGTGCACTTACTGTATATTCATCTGTACTTGACTATTTGTATATTTCAAAAGAAACATATTGTACTTTTGACCCCAATATATTTCTAGGAGGGGGAAAAAGCACATTAAGCCCCTATTTCAATTCTAGTGAAAATAGCAGTTGCAGATTTACTGTACAAGCTCCCAACGTGTCGACACTGTGAACTACTGTAGATCTGCTATTTTCATTATGTCTAAATAGATTTGAACACAGCAATGCATCGATATTAAAAAATTAAATTAAATTGAAAATTTGCTTTTTTGAATTTGTTTTATTTAGCTAAAATAAAATAATTTGGCTGAGCAACTTTCACTTGCAGTTGAGTAATATTTGACCAGGAGTATCTACACTACAGTACTGGGGGTTGTAACTTTGTCTACCACTACACCAGTCCAAGTACACTGAGGAGATTTGGAACATAATACCTCGCCTCATAGGGGTGCATACTGGTTAGACATGGGTTAACGTTAGGTTTAGGTGTGCTGTCCCGTGGGAGGTTAGGGTTAGGGTGAGGGTTTGAGATAGGTTGTAGTTGTAGGACTAATGATTGGTCTAACCAATGACTAGTCTATGGTCTAAACCAAAAACTGTCTAATCTAAGTACTGCACGCCGCTTCATATCATTTCTAAAATATTGTCTTCTACAAGGAAGAGACCGAGTACCACTAGCATTTAGACCACCCCCCTTCTCCCTGTACTGAAAAGTGAACGGGGCTGTTTGATTAGACCTGAACCCAGTCGGCTGCCCAGGGAAACCTGAGCGGCGGTTTACTACGACGAAGGGCAAATTAAGCGGTGTCACATTTCCCTGGCAGTAATAACAATGATTGGCTAATGCTCCACAGGCTAGTTTCCTTAGAGCCTGATGGCTCTTGATGGGGGACAGGCGAGCGGATGCCTAGACTTACAATAGCTACAGTTTTAGTGGGGGAACCGGGAAACCAATTATCTTTATCATTTGGCCTATAGCCTGTTTCACAATCACAACACTCGTACATACAGGGGAAATTATCTGCCCGCCCACGAGCCATAACGTCTCAGTGAACTTCGCTACGTTGTTGCTATGTTACGGCAACAAACTACAAAGCAAATGCTGCGTTGCTTCCAGCATCTGTATTCAAGATGAACGTTTGACCCGCTACGCACAACGTCTCAGTATGAAGTTTGTCTGCATGTTTCCTTCTAGCATGGTAGAAGACGGGAAAGGCACAGACTTAGATTGGATTTGTGTTCCCAGTCAGACTGGCAGCCCAAATCAGATATTTGGCCTGTCTAGATTGGAATAAGATTGGTTTTTATCAAGTCTGAACGGCAAAAATAAGTAGGTGGAAACAGATTTTTGTGAATGTGATTTCAAAAACATTCCTACAGTATAGGTGATTTGAAATATGATTCTTGGAATCTGATTTCTAAAGACGTGTCTCAGTCTGGACTCTCTGACACTGAAGTATAAGTTACATATTATTCACGCCTACTGTAGGTCATTGCGTTGTTACCGCAGACGCACAAATGCAGATAGGTTGCCGATATGTCTGACTACACAAATCTGACCCGATTACCTCAAATAGCAGTGTGGCTATAGTCAGTCCTAAAGGTGCGATTTGAGTCTGTAACAGAGCGTTACAAGACGGCATCAGACAACATGTTAGATATGTGGTATGGCGGGCGGGCGGCATCTATTGTTTTACAGAGGAAGCGTTTGGCCAGGGTTGGCTGCCTCATGGCGTGCGGGTAGAGGTGGCTGTTAGTGAAATAAAGGAAGACTGCGACCAAGTGAAACGTCGAGAGAGGGAGAAAAAAATAGGTAAAGACTAAAAATAAAAAGGCCTATTACTAGAAGTTCAACAAACATGCACACACGCTTAACTGACTGCAACAAACTAAAAATGACTCCTTATGTGTTCTCAGCCCTCAGCGAGCTCAGCCAGCCATGAAAATCCCATCTCAAGGAGAGCAGAGGTGAGGTCTCTCTCTCTCTACCTCTTTTTCTCCACCCCTTTTTCTCTCTTGCTCACACACACACACACACACACACACACACACACACACACACACACACACACACACACACACACACACACACACACACACACACACACACACACACACACACACACACACACACACACACACACACACACACACACACACACACACACACACACACACACACACACACACACACACACACACACACACACACACACACACTTTCTAGCCTTATCTAAAATACTCCCACAATTACTGAGATGATTGCTTAGATCAATGGTTTACCTGCCGCATGCGGCAGCTTTGGAAATGTCCCAGTGATACGGAAACCTCCAGGCAAGAATGTATTAAACAGGGTGTCTGACATGGGGTGGTGGTGGTGATGAGGGGGGAAGGGGATCAGGGGATGGTTGGTGGGGTAGGATCCTGTAATACCACGCAATAACACGAGGGAAAACAGCAAGGCTGGCGGAAACTATTGTCAGTCACAGCTGTCACACATGAGGGGTTAATGCATACGTCTATCAGCAATGTTCCCGTTACAGTCTATATCTATGTGCACCGGCAGCCTTCCGCCACTAAATCCCCTCCACGCGCTTTTTTAAAAGCTGCCAAAAGCTTTGGTACAGCAGAGCACTTCTAGTGACAGACATGGAAGGGGGGGAGAGAGAGAGAGAGAGAGAGAGAGAGAGAGAGAGAGAGAGAGAGAGAGAGAGAGAGAGAGAGAGAGAGAGAGAGAGAGAGAGAGAGAGAGAGAGAGCGTAACAAGGGGGTTCGTGGGTGATTTCAAACTCTCTATTTAGAAATGACACAATACATGAGCACACTTAATTACCCTGACTCTGGTGTAGATCAACACACAGTCCTCAAGTAGCGGAGGAGAGAGTACGACTGGTGTATTCATTAAGCATGAAGGGGCTCCTTTCTACTGAGACACAATCGGCCCGTTACACAGGACAGTCTTTTCATTGGAGTGGAGACAGCGGCTAACTCTAATGGAGGCTCTCGGAGGAGAATTCAGGAGAGAGGAGTTGGACTTTGGACTCATGGCCTGCACAGCTGGAAACTGTGCATCCCGCTCAGCAGTTATCTTAACCACATGAACCCTAGCGTCCCAATTCTGGGAACGTCATTATAGGCGTTCAGTGGAAATAGGCGATCATTTGTCGGAAATAGCCAATCTACTAGATTGGCTAGTAGAAGGAAGGCGCCGAGTATAGATCCCTGGGGGACGCCAGTCAACGAATATAGGGTTTAAGTGGTTTAAGCTCGATATGATGATGCAGGTGAACGTCAATCTCAGAACGTGCTCCGTCTTGACAGGCACAGAGACACAGCTCTGCTCTTTTTCCTCTTCTTTTCTTTTGTGAAAACTAATTTTTGCAAGACCAAGAAACAGTAAGGGGGCAGGGGGGACTGTAATTGATGGGTTGACGTGTAAGCATCGTCTCCGAGGGTCCGCTCAGGTCCTGATCCCCTAGCCTCAACCTGAAACAATCACTCTTAGTTAACGACAACACTTCAGCTATTGACAGCGTGATCCCGTTAAAGTAGACACTTCAATCAACAGAGCATCGCTCCTTAGAGAAGCACCCAGAGGAGGGTTGGAAGGGAAAGGGGGGGGTGGATAGGAGAGGATAGCAGGGGGAGGGGTATGTGGACTGATGTCATCAAGAAGTAAATAAATGAATCAATGAATGAATAATAGATGGGCCCGCTAGTGGCCTCTTGGAGCAGCGATGCAGTATTAATAACGGTGCTCTTACTGTTCATCTCTGTGTCATCACTGATACTCTTAGGTGGACCGTGGGCAGCATAACACACTGCTGATCTGTACATTCGATCCGGATTACGAATTTTCTTCAGTCCTTCAGGAGGCAAAGAGAGAAGTAGAGAAAAATCGAGCAAAAGAAGAAGCATTCTCCAACCTTATACGACAAAACTATAAGGCAATCCTCAGCACATGCAAACATACACAGCAACACAACAACCCTAAACAGCATGTCTACACACACAAAGACACAATAGTGGGTACCATTTGCTAGACAGAGAAATATTAAGCTAAAACATAAATAATAATAATAATAATAATAAACATTAGTTATTTTATGATAAAGCATGATTCTAGTTCATTTGCAACTGTATATGGTGGTCTAGTGACAAGCCAACGGGCCAACAATCAGAGTCATTGTAGCTCTGTCCCCGTTTGATTCGGGTCGATCATGTCGACCCATCACATCAGAAGTAAACTGGATCAATCAATGTAATCAATCGTCAGAGGCCTTTTGAAGCAGCTGTTAAAGGTTTGTTAGAGACAGACATTAGGAGCGATATGTCTCAGCGACCACAGCCTCCCATCCATCCACGCCCCACTAATTCAATTATATCCAGCACCCGATTCCTCACCACAAAACTGAAAGAATCAGACATCTGACATCATGAGGAGTTTAAATTTGTCCTTCTTTACAAAATAGCGGGGGAAGTATTTATACTGTTGCAGCACAAGCACTTTTGTAAGTTAATGGCTGACTGCAGCTTTCTTGATGCTTTCTAACGCTTCACCCTGAACTTTGAGTGAAATGATAAAATCATAAAAACTTCTCAGAGCGCATTAAAATGAAAGAGGAATGGTAGCCCCCGTATGTCAAAGCAGTAATGGGAAATACATAATTTATTGTTTTTTTAACAGTCAATCGCTGTATTTGTTTCTGCTGTCATATAAAACGGAATTGCCTTTCTGTCTGATTTCATGTCACCATATAAGGAATGTAGTCTATGTACAATATGACAATTATGTCCAGTAAGCCCCATGTTCAAACATTGCGTGAAAGATTCATTCACTATATTTGAGGAAATGTGCTCGACCTTGCTTCACTGATTACTTGGCAAAAAAGTGACAAGGTATGAAAATATACTGAAACGTTAGAAGTTTGAAGGTCATTTCTCAAATAGGAGTGTTAGAAAGTAACCTTTCTGATAGGTGGCATGGCAACACAATTACTAGTAGGTTTTACAATGAGATCCAGCACTATACACTACATTTCTCAGATGGGGTCTGACATCTTTTAAGAGGCTTAATAATAAGAGTCTTGGCTGTAATAGACCCATCCAAAACATGCTGGGCTGTTCAGGCATATCAAATCTGCCATTACAGTAGCCTCTGGGTCCTTGTACTTCCCGCAGTATAGAACCACGGTGTGTGGGAAAGCCTTTCCTCCAGGGCCTGACAATCAGTTAGGTGGGGGAGAACTGCCCTGGATGTAAACATTAGACCACGGAGACTGGGTCGTGCCTCCTGGGCTTAACACAAGATGTGACCTACAGCTGTTATGGGCCTTCATAAGAACCTGCCAACACAGCTGAGTGATCGGTCCACACAACACAACACACACGGCTCAAGGACAAAAGGTTGTAGCTGTGGGTTTGCGGTGTGGGGTTCAGGCCTAGCCATGACTCCCTGACCTACAGTATTAAGCAATTCACAAAACTATCATTAAAAGCTGGAATAGATTTTAACTTGTAAGAAATTGTGTATTCATGATTAGCCTACGATGAATATTGAATGCAGAAATAAGGACCTGACTTGACAGTTCTATATAAAAGCTGTCATGCCCTAGTTTGCCAGAGACGACATTGTACACATGTGAAGGTATAAAGCACCCCCCCCCTCCACCACTGACCGACCTAACAGAAACACCAAAAATAACTTAACCTGCTCAGCAATGGGAGTTTGAAATCAGGGGCTACAGTAAAAAAAAAAGCTCCCAGTGACAGCAAGGCAGAGAGACATTAACAAATGTGGCCTATTTGTTTAGTCTGGCTATGTGGATGAATACATGTGGCCTGTACACCATGGTGAAGTCATTACTATCATAAAACTGGATGTCTTCATTTTTTTTCTTCTCATGGACAGACAGATACTACAAACAGACTGAGTGTGCTTGGCTCCTACTACTACAGCTCAATAGCACCCCCTGGTGGACACTTGTTTAGTGCCTGCCTGGCACATTGACAACCAAACAACTGGATTGTTATCATTGCCCAATTTGCCTCACACATGAATAGGGACCAATTCTTTATTGCTTCATTAACTTTAGTCTTATTTCCAAACTAATTATCAAACTCTGAAATATATCCCTCTGACAAGGGCCTATATAATCCACAAACTTGTCACAACTACTTAAATTGTACATGAATAGCAGCTATCTTTTACTTCCCCCTGAAGGAATCCTCTTTGCATTTAAGAAGCTATAGCTCTATTTGCCATCTGGAAACAGTGAAAGTTTATCTAAATAATGGACAATCTAAAAGTCTTGGCTTGCTCTTTGTCTCCACCCTGTGGGCCTATAAAAGTCCATAAATTTAAATAAATTGACAACGCAGGCATAAAAGAAAAGGAGAAACATATTGTGTTGACTAGTAACCATCATGCAACACTCCCTGAAATGATAGTTCAAAAGTTAGTAGCTACTGCTGCTCTACCATGCAGTTCACATTATACAACATTATTTTCAAAACTAATCATAAAAGCAACACAAAAAACTACATCAGCAAAATCTAAACAAATACACATGTCAAGTTGACGCGGTCAAAACATCTAGAAAGGAAGTGGTTGTATATTTTATAAGTTTATCCTTTATGTTTCCAAGGCAAAATGTGAAGCATATATATAGGCTACTACATTTTAGGTCTACTCATCGTGTCTAGCTCAAAATGTTGCCAATGACAGAAGGCTGACAGCTGGACATGCAGCGTCCCTTTAACTGCAGCCTATGTCTTATTATTTGGCTTGATATCTCATTAGGCCAAAGTTCATCATATTGGATTTCAGATAACATTTTACCCAGATAGTCAAATATTGCATTAAACGGTGAGACAAGACATATAGTCTTACTACTGCACATCCATTTATTTATTTATATAAATAAGGGTTAAATACAATATTGACATTGTTTGTCAGGTAGGCTATACATAAAGTGATCTGATGGACGAGCGCACCCCTGGACGTTCTCCGCAGTAGCCTATACAAGGTGTCGCTTGCCGAAAAAGAAAAGAAAAAAAACAAACAAAAATCACCGAACGTCCTATAACAACGCATCGCGTCGAAGCAGATTAGCGCTTTTCGGTAAGCGCCACCGTCGTGGAGCAGCCCATTAGCCCATACATTAAGTTGTGGTATTCTTCATCACAGCTGCGTGGCTGTGTGGCGGCATTCCGTCTCAAGTGCGACGGGCGAACGGACAACGCGTTTGTCTCTCAAAGTGAATATAGGTCAAGTATTAATTGGTGGCAGATAAAAATCACACCCGTGGATAAAATACATCACTTCTGACACGCAAATACGGACCACAAACTGTTATTATCGCCCAGAAAATGCTCATGCACGCTTTGAAGCGGGTTGAAGGACCTTCCTCAAGGATGGACGCGTAAATAAAAAATAAAATAAAAACACCTCGCAAGAAATATATACAGGCGATGCAAGCAGACTTGCTCAGATGTTTCGTAAAAAGGCATTCGAAATAAACTATAATCCACTGCATCAAATGCACTTAACAGCTTAACTAAAAATGCAACCCCTCTCTTCTGAAAGCTGGGTAATAAGAGAAGTTGGTCGATGGCAATGACATGCTGTCATTTGTACTTAAATGACCTGGAATCCTATAAAGTCACGTTGAGTAAATGCATAGGTTAGGATTTAGCACTTTAACCATACTGACCCGTGCGTGCTTTAAATGTAGTCTATACGATGGGAATAGTAGCTGCTAGAATGCAGGCTAATATTAGCTGGCTAGGTAATGATGTCTCCACGTTCAAGCTGCCTAGAATAAAGAAAATAACCGGAGCCGCGTTCTGCAAAAAACCGTCACTTGTCTTTACACGCATGTCGTTTTTGCACGACTTCGAGCTGTTCTGCATCATACCAGCAGTCATCCTGGTAAATTCATCCCGTTATATATCTCTTACCTTCCGACTTGTTTTCGGCAGCCATTTCCCCTTCACGCGCAACATCCTCCTCCTCCTCACGACCGTGGGTACCACGCGCGTGCACGGCGAGGACAGCACGAGGAGGGACCGGAGGAGAGGAGCAGCATCAGCCGAGTACCGACCAATACAAACTTACCATTGGCTGTGAGGAAGATGAGTGACAGTGATGCTCTGGAATTACTTATACAGTATGATGACAGCGTGATGAAGAAGCACTACTCCCTTATTGTTGCAACTCTAAATAAAACAACTGAGGCTATTGTCTGGAAAGTGTGCGACCAGGACGCCTTGGTAGAATATGATCAAATATTTATATGAATAAGAAAGGGGAAAAAGTACTATGTATTTACTAGGCACATAGCTTAAACTTGGCAGGCAATGTGAAAACGATCAAAACGTTACATCTTGGATGAATAGGCTATGACATAGCATTTATATAATATTTATATTTGTGTTTAGTATAGTAAATCAATGGCTACTAGTGTATATGTTCATTTCAAATTATTGTGAACATAGCGTTTACATGTAATGCCAGGAGTTATTCTCTGATGCGGACTGCTTGAATGGGTTGTTTTTGAACAGTGGTGCTGAACGGACAGCTCCTGTGTGCTACTATGTGATGTCACCGCAATAGATTGGTTCTGACAGGGATTGGAATGTAGCCTCATTCATACTCGTAGTATACGGAGTTGCTTGCAAAAAAAACCACACACACACACACACACACACACACACACACACACACACACACACACACACACACACACACACACACACACACACACACACACACACACACACACACACACACACACACACACATATATATATATATATATATATATATGGCCTTAACACCCGTGATACTTTTTGTTTATGCTCTATTGTGTATATTGCATCGATATAATGTTTTATTTTTCTCCCTCTCTAGCTTTTTGCATCTGTATTATTACTATATAATATCTTGTTAATGGCCATAGCTGTATCTCCTTTTTGTGTTTCTACTGCTGCACTGCTGTGCACTGCCTTTGGTGACTGCATTTCCCCTGTGGGATCAATAAAGGTCTGATGTTCCATGTCACAAATCCTAGTTATATCACTACTATTTGGACACAAAAACACTGAAATACCTCGTATCGCATGAAAAACAAAATAGCAGATGTACTAGCTCACATGTTGCAATATGACACATTAGTTCTTCTAGTTTAAGTGCAGATCTATTTGTTATTCGTCATAGAAGTATATAGGAATTAAGTGGTTAACTTTGTTTTACCTACTTCACCCTTTTCAGTGGCTGTTTTCAACAGATCTCATTAGGTGGCACATTATAAAAGCATGAATATCAAATGAGAATACTTTGTCAGTTTGTCAGTCACCCAAGCCACAGCAAGGAGGTGTCAGTTGCTACTATTCCCAGTGCTCAGAGACTTTAGACAGATGTCTAAATTTAACGAGGACGGGAAAAGAGGCGCACTAACTATGGCTAAGCAGCGATGACATAATACAATCTTAAAGTAAAACAAAAGATGGAGAGAAATAAATGGAATGAAGAGCGGTCAGTATAAGTGAAATGATATACCTATGTGGCCAGTACTAGCAGTAGTTTGAATTAACTTGCCTACTGATACAACAAGGACTATAAAACTTGAGTAAGGTGGTAAGGATTAAGAGCCGACTATCTAGGCCTGGGTCGTGGCTCAGCAGTCCAGGCACATTGGCCGGTAGTCCGAGTCTGGCAGTGTGCCGCGGGTTCGACTCCCGATCCCGACGGCCTTTACTGCATGTCACTCCGCCATCTCTCTCCCCCATTTCCTGTCAGCCTACTGTCTGTCCCTCTATAAAAAATATAAAATAAAAAGGCGAAAGCCACAAAAGAAAACATTAAAAAAGAGCCAACTATCTGGCCGTGTGGGATGAAACACTGCACACAAGGTTAGTCTATAAGCACACCGTGTGAAGATCACTGTACGCTAGATTAAAGCACTGCACTCTGTATGGAGAACACTGAACTTTGTTGCAGACACTAGAATAGGGAGGGGGCAGGGTGAAAAGCAAGGCTCACAGCTCAAATAATTAAGAAAAAACATACAGTAAGGAGGCACCAGATATAGGCACATATACAAACTACCAAGGAGAAAAAGCAGTGGCTGCTCTGTTGATCACAGCCAGTGTAAAAATAGGATCAGACTCTGGTGATGCAGTGGTAGGCTCTGTTCACCATCAAAATAAATTATTGTCTACACTTGAAAATAAAAAACAGGATCAGCCTAAAATACATAAAACAAGCACAATGAAGCATTAATGCACTTGTTATTGCCTACAGTAGTTCTAAACTGTATGCCCTATATAAGCAGGTAGACATTATAAGCTTGGGTTCAACAGGTTCTGATATCATTTACTGGTAAACATCTTCAATCCATCATTTTGATCAAATTTAATGTAATAAATAATAAAACAAGAAACCACAAGATCTGAGTGCATAAACCTTTAAGACGTGTAATTCCTAGCCTAAAATGTGCTCTCGTAGATGTAATACTGTACATCTACGAGAGTCTAAATTCTTTCTTCAAATACAATGCTGTTGGCAACATTTGTAACTGAATCACGCCCAAACATGAACAAATGTTATGTTGTGAAACCTGCACGAGTCCCTTTAGAATAACGTTTTTGCAACAGCAGGTCGCACTTACTATGATTGTGCATTTCCCGTCAGTTGTTTGGTTGGCCACGCCCCCATATATGGTCATGCCTCATGACATCATGTGATGTCATAAATATTAAGCCCATATATATGCATGGAGATCCCTGATGTCATCAATATTGGCCAGCAACTCTATACATCTCACCTCAAACCCTTAGATCTCCATATATGGAGCTGCACCTCGGGACCCTGTACACTCAAGACACGATCCATATATGGCCAGTACAGAATTCATTCCATATGTTGATCTGACCTCCCATGCTAAAGCGCCAGTGCTCGCCCAGCAGTCTGCTGTTCCCCAGGCGGATGCGTGGCACGCAACCTCGCCCTCAAGCGTCTTACTGGTGATAGTAGCTTAAATAAATTGTTTATAACTGTACAATCATACAGTAAAAACAGTTACTGTAATGTTACCAACAAAGAAGCACTGCACATGTGCTGGTTTTCTGTCCAAAACACCGGTAGGCTACAGCCAAGGAAAATTGTCATAAAAAAGTACATACTTAATATTCAGCCACCCTCTGATCTGCTATACAGTACGTCTCCTCTTTCCATCACAGATTAATAACGTTGACATTCTTCAAATAAAGTTCTCAGGTCCAATTTAAGCTCATATTTCACATTCTAAATTAGCCCTAGAACGGCTCTTGTTGTTACATACAGTGTGTACAGTATTTCACATACTGTATGTATTATGTAACAACAAGAGCCGTTCTAGGGCTAATTCTAAATATGTCACCAATAGATTTATATTACACACATTATGCTGGTTACCTTTATACCTCTACAGAATTTGAAAACCACTGTCCACACATTAGTAAGAAAGTTATTATCCTAGGTAAGTGATACAGTATCTCCACCGACACGCACTCCAGACCAGAGGGGGGCGGCAATGCACCACAGAGCTCTTTATGAACCGCAGAGAAAGACATGACAGGTTGTAAACATGGCGCCCGCCTTGGAGGATGATGAGATTGATAATGATGATTATTATTCTCTACTAAACGTCAGGAGAGAGGTAATGCAGTGCACCGACAATTGACATTTATGACTATGAATACACATTCATATGATGATCATTCTGGAACGTCGCTCGTGCGGATTCATCGCTGTTTAAGAGCAGAAGTTTAGCGACACGTTTATGTGGTGACCCTCGACATTGATTCTCTGTGTGTGACTGAGGTTATGATCAATGATCATGCCACTTCAATCACATACCAATAATACGTATTGGTTTTTAACGTTCTCTCTAAAGTAACGTCGCCAAGGCTCCGTTAATTGTGAACAGATTTCGAGGTGCACGGACAGTAAATGTGAAAATCATAAAAGACAAATCATGTCAGATTCTACACCAACGCGACTTGAGCAACTTATGAAACATCAGGTTCAGTACGTGTTGGAGCTCATTATAGCAGCTAGGCGGCTATAACGTCAAATCCAGCATACATTCTTCATTTTCAGTTTACCGTTTTTTTTCAGAAACTCGACAGACAGTGCAAATTAAGAAATACACATGAGCAACCCTAAATTAAGCGTACTGACCTATAAGGAAGGTACTATATGTATATTTGCCCATACGTTGCGTTTTCCAAAACATAGCCAGAACATTCCATGCATTTTTCGAGGAGTAGCCAGGGTAGCATTTTGTGTTTACTCACCCAATAATGAATTTCTGCAACTCGGCGTCAGCTTGCCATGATTTAGAATATCCATTTGAAAGTTGTGGCAGAAACACAAACGTGTATATTTAGTAAAACATCTCTACTTTTCCCACGAGATTCACACGGACAACATTCTATGTTTACGGGATGACATTCACAGCAGCAAACACAGCACAAACATCCTTCAGTGAACACAATACAACTTGTGCACACATCACTGCCACGCAGGTGCGGGGTAATTAATCACATGGTGGTCCCTCACACCTGCCAATTTGTCAATGTAATCTTTGTTGTCTCTTTGTTTTTGTTATTGCTGTTACATCCTACAATGTTGAAAAACCAAAACATAAAATCATTTTAGTCTTGTGTACTCTTATATAAATAAGCTGTAACTTTATATATGTTTTTAAATGTGGGGAAATGGAAGAATTAGCCAGGCTGCCATGTGTTCCATCTGTTGTTGGAAGAAAAACATTGCGTTAAATGTATATTACTGTATACGTCCTATGCAGGAGACCCATGTCAGACAAAAGTAACACGTTGCAGCTTTCAGCTGTATGAGTGAGACAGTGTATATTATAAAAGCTGCTGATGATTTTACTCTACATACTGTATGACAGGCAAAAATGTTGTCACATTTGTCTCCAGTTTTACAAATTCAAGCTTGTGATCAAATAAATGCATACATGTATGGAATGTACAGTATAGAACGTAAATGGCTGTTAGTCCGAATAACTTTTGATGTCCTATCTGCGCTGTATTATCCTCTGTTCATTTAACGTTATATGGATTTAACCAAATGGACCCATTTGGTTACATTAATAGTACACTCTGATACAAATGCATACATTTACACTGAGGAATCTTATGGCTTGGATATGCAAAGTAGAACAAAGTGGGGGCTTGCAAGTCAGTTTTGAATGCTCCAAAAAATATATTGGCGACAAATCAGCAGTAAAGAATGCTCTAAAAATATTTATTAGCGTCAAAACCGCAGTAACAGTAACTTTACAGCTGTTTTGACGCTAATAAATATGTTTTGCATTCAAAAGTGGGTTTGCGAGCCCCCGCTTTGTTCCACAATTTCTGTTCTTACAGTTTGGCTCAACACCAAATAACAGAGGATGTGCGTTATATTTTTCATTGGATATGCAAAGGTCATGCAGTTGGATTCATGAAGCATAAAGTCACCTGACTGACAACACCTAAAAAGTTGTTTTCTGTTTTTGTGATTGTGCTTTAGGCGACACAGGATGAGCTAAAGGCAGCTTACAGACGGTTATGTATGCTCTACCACCCGGACAAACACCGCGACCCTGAGCTGAAGACTCAAGCAGAGCAATTATTTAATCTTGTACATCAAGCTTATGAAGGTAAAAAAAAAAAAGCTTTCATGTATGTATGCAACTATGCATGTTCTATTCTTTCGAAGTGTCCTTGAGCAAGACACTGAACCCGCCCCTAAGTGAAACGATAAATAGTGCCTTCTGCCGTCGGTGTGTGAACGTGATATACATTGTAAAGAGCTCTGGAGAAAGACGCTATAGAAATGCAACAATTGTATGGGATATACTGAGATCTATGTCAACATTTGTCTGCAATCTGTGCATTTATTACTGACATTAATGATGGTCTCTCTTCTCTCTAGTTCTTAGTGATCCACAGTCTAGGGCCATCTATGATATATATGGAAAGAGAGGACTTGATGTCGAAGGATGGGAGGTAAACCTGTTGGATACTGTAATGACTCGATTCCCCCTTTTAAGTAAACATTGTGCACATGTTAATACAGTTAAATCTGTGTCACTACCATTGGTCCATTTGAAGGTATTGAGTTGAGAACAACTCATTTGTCAGAAGAATAAGATTATGCAAGTATACCGTTGGTTATACGGTATTACCTTAAATTGGTTGGTTATTACCTTAAATACTTTCTTTGAAGCACATGTTATTCACTCTGGATAAGATCGTCTGCTAAATGCACAAATTGTAAATACTCCTATTATTATTCTGATGGTGTCTACTCTGTGTCATAGCATAGGAAATGTTTACACACCATGACCATTAACCTAATTATTACCAAAATAATAAGTATGAAGCTACAAAATAGGTGACACTCAAATATTGATACATTTTTACAACACTATTATATTGAGAGTCTGAAACAACACAGTTGCGCTTCACCAGGTGGTGGAGAGAAGACGAACGCCGGCAGAGATCCGAGACGAGTATTTGCGTCTTCAGAGAGAGCGGGAGGAACGGCGGCTTCAGCAAAGAACCAATCCAAAGGTGAGTTGACGGGGGCGTTATTAAGGCTTATCCATACTCCAGTTTTAGTCGTTAAGGTGACCACCGGAAACTACAACATGATGTCACGCCGCGGTGGTAAGCGACTCACCAATCACCCAAACACATCTCTCTGTTTTTACTAACCAAACGGTGGTCACCTTATCACCTAAAACTTAGTGGCTGTGACGAGCCTCAACCTGGGCTGCAACTGTCGATACATTTCTTAGTGATCGATTACCTTTTCATCATTCATTCAAGTGTTTTTTATAGACTTTTATGACTACTAGTAAATCGATTAGTTTATACTATGTCGTACAATGATGACGCGCAACACCATCGCGCCAATCTACAGTACAAGCTTATAAAGTGTAAAAACATCTATTTGTATTTCAACAAAATTGTTTATATTTTTATAATCTATTAAATCGATTTATTTTCTGTTAGCTGTCAACCTGTTGCTGTTATAATGAATGAAAGTGTCTGTCTTCTAATCTAGGGAATGATCAGTGTGGGTATTGATGCCACAGACCTCTTTGATCGCTATGAAGAAGACTTTGAGGAAATGGCCGGCGGTGGACTCCCACACATTGAGATCAACAAGATGCACATATCACAATCTATAGAGGTAAGATGCACATATCACCATCTATAGAGGTAAGATGCACATATCACAATCTATAGATGTGTACATAACACAATATAGGGGTAAGATCGATGCACATATCAGAATCTACTGTATAGAGGTACAGGAAGATGCCATATCACCGTCTAGAAGTAAGGGCTTGAGCCAAGGAATCAGTTAATTATAACATTTTGTCTGCTCTGAGCAGGGGGGCAGTCAGCCAGATATTTCGTGAAGCCTCATTTGAAATCGGTAGTTCATATAATGGCCTGTTGTGGCGCTGGACTGGACCCAAAAAGCCCCATAGCTCCATAGAGGCCCATGTATTTTGGCCCAACTTCACCTAGACTGTATTACCTTAATAAACATGGTCATGAATACTTTCTGCTTCCAGTCACTAGTTTAAAGTCTCATTTCTAATGTCATAATATTCTTTTTGGAAAATTATGGTCCCATTTATAAAATAAATGACCATAAAGTCGCGTATGTTCTGAGGGGCGTGGCTACCGTTACAGTCTATGATCTGGATTCCCCTCCCACTCGAGTCAAAATAAAAACCAACGGAGAAGAAGGGGGGAAGTCCCGCCTCGTTGTCTGGGCCAGCCAATGGCCAGCTGGACCAAAACGGATCTAGAAAGATGGCGACTTACAGTGCATTAGAATGCAAGGGATTTCAGGCTTCATTTTACGTTCATGTTAGACCCGGGGAACGCTTTGTCCATATTTTTTACAGTCTATGGGTCTGAGTGTGCAAACCTGGCCCTGCAGTATGTCAACTCTGTTAATTGTAAGGGAAATCATTGAATCATTTAAGCCCTATATACTTATGTCATAATGTCAAATAGTGTAACTAGCCCGAAACACACTGCGGTGCAATATGTTGTGTGCTTGTAGATATTTTCACTATTTTTGAAAAGTTCTGCCTTATAAGGTAGGGACACCAGGTTGAAAACAGTTACGTTGATAGACCTCTCTGGCCTGTACAGAATATGGAGACTAATTGTACACTGTGCGTGCGTTGTCTGTTTCAGGCTCCTCTCACCACAAAAGACACAGCCATTCTTTCTGGCTCTCTGTCAACTCACAATGGAAACGGAGGTGGAAACATTAACTTGGCCTTAAGAAGAGTCACCTCGGCAAAGGGCTGGGGGGAGGTCAGTACCAATAGATCTGTTATCTTCATTAGTTTGGATCCCCGGCAAACGACTAATTTTTCTTTTGGGTCTTGAGCTAAAACATTTGGGAACCACTGATTTACACGAAAAGGTTTTTGTGATATATGTACTGTAATGCAGGAGTCAATGTTAAAAGTTTTAATATAATCTAAATGTACAATAGACTAATTAATTTAGCTGGGGACCCCCTGGTACTGCCTCAAAGAACCCTGGAAGTCTCCAAACCCCACTTTGAAAACCGCTACTGTAATGCTCCATGTCTGCTCCCTCTTGCTTTCTCTATTCCACACACAAATGAAATGTGACCTTTATTCTCTGGTGCTCTGTGGTTCATTTTAAAACAGCTTGAGCTTGGTGCCGGAGATACTCATGGACCTCTCTTGGGGTTGAAGATATTCCGAAATCTGACTCCACGCTGGTACGTATAGAAGAGAGGAAAGATGTGTGTATATATTCATATTGTGATGATTTAGGGTTATGATGTTACTAATGTGGTGTATTTCAAATGGGCCCTTTGACTGCAAGCCTTTCAGCTTTCAGGAAGAAGCCAAAAATACACAGGGAAGACACATTTGAATATTATAACCACAGAAAAACCACAGCACTCCATCTTTAACATTTTGATTTGTGCCCCACCCATCACCAGCTTCCTGACCGCACAGTGTGGTCTCCAGTTTTCATCCCGAGGGGTGCGTCCCGGTGTCACCACTGTGTTGGCCCGTCACCTAGACAAGAACACCATGGGCTACCTGCAATGGCGCTGGGGCATCCAGTCCTCTATGAACACTAGCGTCGTCAGGGACACCAAGCGCACACACTTTACCTTCGCCGCACAGGTCAGCGCGGCAACAAGACGTCACATGTTTTATGTTAATAATGAGGACAGAAAACACTGTTCAGCTAACTACTGCTCTTTGGTCTGTGCAGCTCGGCATACCTCACACGTTCCTGATGATGAGTTACCAGTACAAGTTCCAGGATGATGACCAAACCAAGATCAAAGGATCTATAAAGTATGTGTTCCTAAATCGTATAACTAATTTGGGATTTCTTTTTTAACACAAATCTTCTCTTCTGGGGTTCTGCTTGGCACAAAACATTTTCAGATGGGGTTCCGCAGTGCTTGGCACAAAAAACGTTTGAGAACAATACTGAATTAGAAATAATTTGTAGAATGGGTATTAATGTGTTAAAGGTGCAGATACTGTGTCTCTGTGTTGCAGATCAGGCTTCTTTGGGACTGTAGTGGAGTATGGTGCTGAAACCAAGATCAGTCGACACAGCATCCTTGGGGCCACCATCAGTGTCGGAGTGCCGCAAGGGGTCTCTCTCAAAATCAAGTAAGCACATATCTCAAGTAAGCACATCTCATGGGTCTGGTTTAGTTTTTTTGTTTAGAATGCTTTAGCATAGACATAGAAAGGTAGACACCTCCTTTGCCGCTGCAATTTATTGGAGCGACCTGTATCGAACGTAGGGTGGAATTGCGCCCATAGATTATATGGACATGAGTGTCATGGCGGCGTCCAGTCACGTGACTCACGTCCCTTCCTTTCATTACGTTCCTTGGCAGATGCTTGCCCTCACTTGAGAGGATTCGCGCCAGAGCCGACCCTTTCTATGTCTAATTGTGCTTTAGCACCTAAGTGTCCTTGGTTCAGACCCAGTGTTGTTTTTTTATTTTTTAACATGTCTGATTCACATTCAGAAATGCTTTTCGAATATATTGGTCCAAATGTTAAACCTAATTTATGCTTTGGTGCGCCATGCCGTCGTGCAAAGAAGTATGAATCGGGGCTTTAGAGTGAAATTGGATGAAATTGGAGAAACGATATTGTGAGTGGTTGTGGTTTTAGATATCTCTATCTGGAGCACGTCAGAGAGCTTTTTTATATTGTGTTACCGTTTGAATATTCTGAACATTCTCAGCGTTTTTGTGCACTTTGATTTCATTGCCAGATTTTCATCTGTTGAAAATCAGACATTGTGCATGTAATCATGGTAATACCCACTCCTCCCCCTGAGCATTTATAGGAGTCCTAAGCAATTTAAGAATTCACTCCTCATGCATTGAAGGAAGCATGAGCTCAGTTCGGGGCTCTCCACAGGTCGGCAGAGAAAGAGTAGCGCCCAGGATTACTACTCAGGCAATTGGCACCGGGTGAAAAAATGAAGAAGTAAATCCAAGTTTGTTGTTCTCCCAGTCCTGTCACCCGAGGCCCTTTTCTGCATGTCACCTACTCGCCTGCCTTTGCTTTCTCTCTACTCACTGTAACTGTCAAATGAAGCAGAAAATGCTGGAAATGTTTAAATCCATCCTAAAAGTACAAATCCATAAACCATTGGTTCTCAAAGTGGGGTCCCTGGGGGTGCCCAGCAAAAGTAGTTAACATAGCGTCACAATCATTTTAACCACTTTATCCATTATGTTGGCTATTCAAATATGGCAAATCTACAAGCTCATATCGAGGCACGAAGTGACGCGTTATGAGCATGTACAGTATATCTGCTATTGAATAGCCAAAATATACACATACTTCGTACCGCACTGCGAGCGTGTACAAACTCTACATCAATTAATTTTTTTAATAATTTGATTTTTTTACACAAATCTTCTCTTCTGGGGGTCCCTGGTGCAACATATTTTCAGATGGGGTTCCCCGACCAAATACATATCAATTTGGTGGTCCTTTTTGAGAACCACAGACAATAGATTATGTATGACTGTATGTTTCATGTAGCACGGTACGTTTGAACATCTGCTGAAATGTAACTACAATAAAGCCTGTGTAGCCACTTTACAAACAAAGGACTTAATAAATAATAATTTACATCCTCCTGTCAAAATTCTACTTTCTCAATGTTTTACTTTGATGTATGCCTGATCAATCAAAATCCCCAAAATGGAAAATTGCAAAAAAGAAAAGAAAGTGGTTAAATGTTAGTAATGTTAAAGAAAAAAATAAACATTTACAACATTTACAAAGTGATAACACAGATGTTGACATGCCTTTGGTGTGCCTTGGGCACCAAAAGTTTTTTGTCAGTCTTTCAAACTTTTTGTCTTAGATGCTGTCTATCCTGGCAGACAGTGGCAGTGCCATTGGCCTTGAGCACTTACTAGGGCTGTCTGGGCACCACAGTGCAGAAAGACAGCCTCTGGTCAGTCTGCTTGCTCGGTTAAAATTGTGCAATGGAATTCAATATCCACAAACATTGAAGAGTTTAAAACCAGCTTCAAGCTTTGGCTAAAGTCAGCACAAATGTGTCGCCATCAATGATTGCCTTTCTTTTTAATTACATTTGTCATGTTGATTCTGTTGGACTGTTACTTATTGTAATGATGTTTTGTGGTTGTTTCTGTTTCTGTTTTTGTCCCAGGCACAACGGATGCAAATGAGATGCTACTGTAGCTTACTCTGGTGCAATTACTTTTAATTGTGCGCTGTCTTTGACAATAATAAACAATAAATCAAATTAATTGAAAAACAAAAAGCAGAAGGAGAAGGGACAGATAGCGGCAGCGCACTATTTTATTTCATCATCGTGTTTGCTATGTAAAGCATTTAACCCAGTAAAACCAGGAAAGCATCTGTCTAGATTTTAGCTATAAT
Organism: Protomyctophum parallelum; assembly: GCF_964188405.1. Taxonomy (NCBI): domain Eukaryota; kingdom Metazoa; phylum Chordata; class Actinopteri; order Myctophiformes; family Myctophidae; genus Protomyctophum; species Protomyctophum parallelum. The sequence continues at coordinate 40,761,809 of NC_139705.1, forward strand.
AGCATAGCGTTTTTCAGAAAAACAGTGCTATTTTTGAACATTATAAAAAAATGTTGAAGGTGTTCTCTCGTCCCTGGCAAAACATTTTCAGGTGGTGGTCCGTGGCCCAATACATATCATTGTCATTATCCTTGGCACAAAAGTTTGAGAACTACTGATTTATAGAATCGTCCAAAAAACGTGTGTGTGTGTTTTGTCAGTTTCTGGATTTGTGTTGAATTTATTTAATTTGTGAGTAAATTGTGTAGAAACCTGAAGGAAGCCTGCCTCCCTGTCTGCAGATTAAACAGAGCCAGTCAGACATATTTCTTCCCCATCCACCTGACGGACCAGCTGCTGCCCAGTGCTGTGTTTTATGCCACGGTGGGACCGCTGGTCTTCTACCTCGCCATTCAGAGGCTCGTTATCCGGCCCTACGTGCGTGCCCAAAAGGAAGAGTAAGGAAGATTCCCTTATGTAACGGTTTAATTTCAGAAATCGGGTTATTTAAAAGCTAATGGAATTAGCTCTATGCATGTTATTGTACCAGAGTTATCTTGAAAGACCCTTTTTTAATTCTGCCCTTTTATGTTGGATTTTATTCTTTCTCTCTCACTAGAGACTTGGAGAAACAGCGGGAGAGTTCATCCACGGACATTGCCAGGAAGAAACAAGAGGCAGAGTCGGCTGTGAGTCTACTAAGGACCTCATTTAACCGGGAGTCTCGAGTGTTGCATCAGAACTTACATTAAATCCTGTGTGTGCGTGTGTGACTGACTATTGAGAGATAATTAACGCAAATGGTGCCAACAAATGTATTGAGATATGGACTGGACTAAGCCAGTCTGACACAGTATAGTAGGAAAGCGTGGCTGCAGTGAGGATCACAATCTTTACTAGCAATGAGTCACAATTTAATATACAAAGAGTAAATGCATTCATGTATTTAAATAAGCTACATGCCAAAAACATACTGTAGATACTACATGTGAATTTGTATTGAATGTAACTACTACAATGGAGGAAGCTACAGTTCAGCATCAAGTATGCACGTATCAGTGTGAAATGCACATACCGTACCTGTTTCAATTTCCTCCATGCTTGAAAGGCCAATCTGCAGCAGCCAATTAGAGAGACGTCAGAAAGGTCTCATCCTCCTCAGCAGACCATAAGTCACATTCAGATGATCATTGAAGTTAGATGAATAGACCTTTTTATTGATCCCCAGGGGATGTCATCAGTTGTCATAGCAGCACCTCGGTAAGGATAAGACTAAGATACATTTAACGGTAGGGAACAATATAACGGATGAGTCAGAAGTATAACACTAGTTTTTGAGTGGTGCAACCACTCCAAGGAACAGCAATGTCCGTGTTCATGTGTTGGTTCACCTATGTGACGTTAATGAGCACCAGTATGACTATTAGTACCAGTAGGGGCGCTGTTGTGCCAGAAACAGAGAGAGAGATAGTGCTGCACGTGTTGCACTGTTGCCTGCTAATGAAAGAGAGGGGGGGGGGGGGGGGGGGCTGTCACAATTATTACATAATCACATTTGTAATAATTATTATATATTACTTAAGTTACATTATATCATTTTGCATAATTGTTTCCATGTTAAAATATTTTCAAAAAATAGCTGATCTATTAATTTACATCATGTCACAAAAGCTTGTAGATCAGCTATTTCTTCTATTTATTTTTTAAATGTGTCCGTAATTTCTTTGTATATTTATTTAAGCTATTGTTTATTTTCTCTGTGCAGGTTTTACTGATGCAGGAGTCCGTACGCAGGATTATTGAAGCAGAGGAGTCTAGAATGGGTAAGATCACTATGTTTGACCAGACATGCAGGGAAATGGCTTCCTCCTGGAAAACTGTATTGTTTTTGTTTCTCTATTATTAAAGTGGGTACATGATGTAACTCTAAATATTGGTGAAATATCTATAGTTGCTCTGTAGATTAAAATGGATGATGCAATGTTATTGGATACACTCCCCTGATTAGTTACATTGCATAGTGAAACAGGTCTAAACGTCATACCTTTAGCACACAAATGAATACCTGACCCAGCATTGAGTGAGGGGGAAGGGAGGGAGATCCTATTTCAACCAGTTAACACACTGATTTCTGTATATTTATAAAGTTGCTAATCACTACTGAAAACAACTTTCAATAAGAAATTATGATTTAATCTTTCACAATGATGTAATGGTAAAACTTGCTAGTCAATTAATTTGGTCAGCTGTTGCATACTCTCCTCCCCAGTCACCACCATTACAAAGTTGAGATAACCAGACCATTGTGCAAACCATCTCCAGATCCCTTGGGGCTGACAGAGAGATACAGCATATACCCATAAAAACAATGAGAAACCAAGGCATTAAGAAAATTATAACATTTTTCTCTATATAAGTATCACTGCTAATAGTCGTGATTTAATAATCGTCATTAAAATAGTAGTGAAATCGGTTGAAAAGTTGTAAAATGTTTGCCTATAATGAACAGTCCCAAAATGCAGATGCCGGGTTGAAAGTGCATTCTGGGCTCCATTGACACAGTAGGTGTCAATGGCTCTGTGGACTCTGGCAGATTATGCTGTGACAAGAGTTATGTTTGTAACTGTCTGTAACCCCATATGACTACTGAGATCATTGAAAGCATTTTTAATTTCACAGAGTGGTGAAAATAGCTTTTGGAGCGGCTGTGTGTTATCAAAAAGCTCTCTCCTGACAGCATCATTTTCACCTGAGGTTGTGTAACTACTGATAATTAGCTTATACCACCTGTCCTCCATGTCACTTTGACTGGATTTAATAGGTTCCCAGAGATGATGGGACTTGTCATGCCGCTGTTAACGATGTATAATGATACACACCTGCTCAACTTCATTTTAATACAGAACAAAAAGTTTTTTGTTAAAAAGTTAAGTCTATATTCAGCTCTATATTGCAATCACCACTATAGAGTGTTTATTCAGTAAAAGGGGTCTCCCAACCTCTCCAGCTCTTGAGTGAACAGAAAATACACTGCCAATTTTATCTAATCAGGAGATAGAACCCCATTAATGTAATTTATCAGCTTGCAGCGTTCCAGTTCAAATTTTGTCTGAAACACATGAGCGAATTTCCGCCACAGAATAGGGATGCTAGGATTCATGTGGTTAACATATAATATGACATGATCAAAGAGCCTTCTATAATCAATGGAATACCATTTTAATTGACTGTTTTTGTCACCAAGCTACTTTTTCATTGTATTGTGTGGAGATTTCCCCAGCGTGTGTATGTGTAACATGATGATTGAATCTACAGCATTCCTTGTTTTCCTGGGTTAGGTCTGATCATCCTCAATGCTTGGTACGGCAAGTTTGTGACAGACAACAGCAGGAAACACGAGCGGGCCAGGGTCATCGACGTGACCGTGCCACTGCAGTGTCTGGTCAAAGACTCCAAACTCATCCTCACAGAGGCTACAAAGGTATGTTCACACTACACCCTTATCTGCGTCAGTACAGTATGTGCTTCTTTCATTGTGCTGCTGGTGTCTGACCTCACCTTGTCTTTGTAGTCGGGACTCCCTGGGTTCTATGACCCCTGTGTTGGCGAGGAGAAGAGTCTAAAGGTGCTGTACCAGTTCCGTGGAGTCATGCATCAAGTCCTGTCAGGCGACATAGAACCACTCAGGATACCTAAGCAATGTAAGTCGCACACATGGTGTGCAGTCAGTGTAATGGTGTGTAGTGACATACAGAAGCTGGATAGCAATTTTGATTGAGACTTATCCAGAAAAACGTACCCACTGGCGTGTCCGACCTGCCCTATAGAGTCAAACGATTCTATTGTTGCCAGGAGACATGTGAAAACCGTTTCTTGTTGGCTTAGCTAATTAAGAGCCGTTTCTCTAAGGTTTTTTCAATGCTGTTTCCCAGGGCAACGGTTATAAATGGGTCGTTCACAAAGGTTGCAACATTCAGGACAGGATTGTTGTTGTTTATTATGTTCCAAGTCTTATTGACAACAGGATTAAAATGGTGCTCTAGTAGATGGATGGATTTGTGTGTATCCAATTCTCCCTCCAGTTTGAAACGCAGCTGTCCATCCTAAATTACGCCATCGTGTCCAGCTAAATTACACATCAATTGTAGTATATAGGGGCTTTAGCCTTGTACTAACTGATATCTCTAACTGCTCCCATCGTACAGCTCACAGGATTGACGCAGACACTTAAGAGCTCCTCCACTGAACAAACAGACACGGTGCTGACGGACTGTTTGTTTGACACAAAATGGATCAACTCTTATTTTAGACACAGCATGGACTGGAGTCCTTGTTCTCAAGACGACATGCATTATTTGTTTCATTTTGTCTTGTCTAGAGACGAAACATACTGGGTTGTTTGTGATTGAATGATCATTGTACAACGATGTTGCCCTCTTTAGCTTATTGAACCCTATATACGTAAGTTGGCGGATGTCCCCAAAGGGGTCCGTTCCTTTTTCCCTCTTTACATCAAATATCTTTGCTGAAAAAGCCAATCTACCAGCCCATAATCGCTGAGCTTGTATATCTATTTTCTCCGAATGTTTGCCCCAGAATAGGGGCGCTAGGGTTCATGTCACCAAAATAAATAACTGTTATTCCATGGGTCTTTTATTCTCCCCAGTACCCATTTATTTTTGATATGGCTTGTAATGTATGGTTAAGTTCTGTTGTACACACTGCAGTGCCTATGTGATTGAAGACATGAATCATGATGAATGCACCTCTGTATATTTGCCATATTATTAAACATCATTCTTCCAAATTGGTTTGTTTTTATTTGTGCCTTTGCAAGAACCACTAAATCAGAAGGATACCAAATTAGGATCACAAAACGGGAAGCTTATGAATGTAAGGGAGCACGTGATTGGTTGTTACGGAAGCTTATCATTGGCATAACCTGTAAAAATGAACAATGATAAAGCCCCGAGCCTACCCCAAACTCATCTTCATTAATGCCCTCAAACCCAAATACAGCCTGATTCTACAAACATATCTACACACACACACACACACACACAGTTTGTTTATAGAATTCAGGCTGGAAAGGCACAATTGAGTTGTTAAAAAAGGTAGGTGGCTAGCGCACATCCAGTTCTTGTCTGGTGCTGGACTAAGGTAAGTACAATGAAGAGAGGAGAGTCCGCACACAGATTTGCTCCAAGGTGTTTGCTTTTTTATTCAGAACACCATAAATAATTCACAACATTTCGGCCGTGAACGGCCTTCATCAGGTGATAATCGGCAGTATATGTGACAACTCCCTTTTAAACCCAGTCGTCACATCATGTGACTGATGACGACTGCATGGGCAGGTGATTCACTAACACCAATAAGTGACATGACAACAATTATAACAATATATATGAACATGAATGACCACCACATCAAGTATGATTACAATAAGACAACAGTTTCAATATAACTTGCTGGTATTTGCTTGTTACAGACTGTTTTAGTATTTTTAAATACATTTTTTTAATTATTTTATATATTAGAGATTTTGCATTTTTTTGTTTGTTTTTAAGATTTAAGATTTAAAAAGCTTTTGGTACCAAAAGTAGTTTACAGTTTGGGCAATCTGCTCCAAAATAGTATTAGTCAGTCAGAACAATATCAAAGGGAACAGGTAAGAGACACATGAAGGCTAACATTCAAGATCAATGGTTCTCTGGACATTGGCCAGTAAAACCATCAAGATTAATTTAATTTACTTTGCTTTAAAGTGAACAACAAATATCGAGAAAGTATACTTCATAAGACCAGAATAAATATAAATATAAATATCAAAAAGAATAATCATAAATATATATAAATATCAAAGAGAATAAAGAGTCAGCATGTAGTTCAGTTCACACAGGGGAATCTGATAGCTTAGTCCTTGCTCACTATTTACAGGAAAGCAGATAACTCATAGTCCTCATTTAGTCCATGGGGTTGTAGTGTGCGGAGGGTGTAGGTCCAATATGCCTCCCTTCTTAAGAGGAGGTTATGGATATCTCCACCTCTCCGGGGTAGCTGCACCCTCTCTATGCCCACATATCGGAGCGATGCCACGGCATGGCCCATTTTATTAAAGTGTTGGGCTACTGGGCTTTTGGGATTGGTGTTTCTGATGTTGGATCTATGTTCACTAATACGTGTTTTTAGGGCTCTACTAGTTTGTCCCACGTATGAGAGGCCACACGGGCAGGTCAACATGTATATAACGTTTGTAGTTGAACATGTGATAGTTCTTGATGGTTTTACTGGCCAATGTCCAGAGAACCATTGATCTTGAATGTTAGCCTTCATGTGTCTCTTACCTGTTCCCTTTGATATTGTTCTGACTGACTAATACTATTTTGGAGCAGATTGCCCAAACTGTAAACTACTTTTGGTACCAAAAGCTTTTTAAATCTTAAATCTTAAAAACAAACTAAAAAATGCAAAATCTCTAATATATAAAATAATTTAAAAAATGTATTTAAAAATACTAAAACAGTCTGTAACAAGCAAATACCAGCAAGTTATATTGAAACTGTTGTCTTATTGTAATCTTACTTGATGTGGTGGTCATTCATGTTCATATATATTGTTATAATTGTTGTCATGTCACTTATTGGTGTTAGTGAATCACCTGCCCATGCAGTCGTCATCAGTCACATGATGTGACGACTGGGTTTAAAAGGGAGTTGTCACATATACTGCCGATTATCACCTGATGAAGGCCGTTCACGGCCGAAACGTTGTGAATTATTTATGGTGTTCTGAATAAAAAAGCAAACACCTTGGAGCAAATCTGTGTGCGGACTCTCCTCTCTTCATTGACAATTGAGTTGTTCCCATAATTTCTCTAAAATCAATGTTTTTAAGATTTTGTCTTTCCAAGTCATGGCTTGTAATATTTCAGTACCAATAATTTACATTCTAGATATTTTTTCAGAAAACTACTCTGAGACCAATCTTGAGAATCCACGATTGGCCTCCCCTGTTGATGCGAGGCAACAGTCTGTCTTGAGAGACTACTCTGAGACAAATATGTATAAACTAAACTCCTAATACAAAAAGCCATTGATATTTTCTGAGATTACATTTTCTTACTACTTCCACGAGAGGGGGAGAGGTGGTGGAGTTCGCTGTTTTAGCAGACAGTTTGAGGGTCCAATGGAGTTAAGAGGTTTTGTCCGGAGCGCTTTTTACTACTTTTCATTGGTTCAATATTTTCGAAACAACATACAGATGTAAACGGTGTTCAATAGCACTGATTTATGCAAAAAAAAGAAAATAATCAAAAAATGGAGTTAGGTGGTTTCCTCCCGACAGCAACAGTAATAGCACAGAAGGTAAACATGGATACCTACTGTACAGTATATTGGGGGACCCATAAGTGGCATTGTGACAGTGTGTGGTATTGTGTGGGCTAAACACACTTTAGGGAGTAGGGACAACATGACTCATATAGTTGACTCACCTTGTATCTAGAAAACTGTGACTATAATGTAGGCTATGTAATAACTTTCTGCAGGTCAATTTCAATTACAGAATTTTACGTTTTATGTATTGCCACCGTTTTTCTGAATGATCAACTCGATCACACTATGTATATTTGGAAATTAATTGGTGGTAATTTTGGTCATTATATCTGAACTATTATCTACCATCCCCTCTTCAGAAGGCTGCATCTGATCTGACTTTTGCAAAAGTAAAACCTTCAATCTAAATTTTGTTTCACATTACTGATGTAGGCCTACTGTAGCTCTCTTCGGCACCTCCCTCTCTAAAGGACTGAGAAACAGACACTTATTTTCATTCTTGACATTCAAACTGGCAGACAAACACCCGATGAGGAGGAAGATTCATGAAGATCTCCTTCAGCATCACCAGAGGAAGAGAGCTGCCGGGCGGGTCATTAATGCAGGTCTACAACTCACATTGTCCAGCTGCTGAGCAGCCTGTTCCACTTGAATCATTTCCATTGCTTGCGCTTTCATTGTGCACCTGCTGCGGTTGGAAATAATCTATGTACTCTGAAGAGTTTGAGAAGTAGTTTCATAGTTAACCCTGAAGGAATGCACTGATGTGAGAGAGAGGGACATCTGAGGAAATTAGAGTGACTGACTGCTCTGTGTGGGCCGCTGTCGCTCATGAGTGTCATCAAATTCACCACAGTAAGTCAAAACAGCCTCACAATGCCAGACAAAATTGTCTGTTTAATATAGATTATTGATATAATAATCCACATAAGTTAAATTAAGTTTTCAATACATTCTGAATAGACCGAGATAAGTTTAAAACATTTCCAAAAATTAGAACTAAAAAGCCAATCTACAATTTCACAACACATTGCATCCCGTTGGACCAATAAAATGAAATTCAGTTGTAAATAATCACAACTTTTTTTGTTTGTTATTAAATACGTTAGTTCTCAAATAAATGCTTTTCAAATACATTCCAAGATTTTGCCCTTTTTTATTTCAAAATATCTGTATTTCAGTGGTCTAGGGGAAAAACTATTAGGATCAACATTGGTCTCAAACATCGGTCAGACTCTATAGTTCTGAATTAAAGCACTTGATGCACTACTAGGATGCAATGGAGATGACTATGGATACAGTTCATGGTCCTTCTGCATGGAACCACACTACTAGGATGCTATGGAGATGACAATGGATACAGTTTATGGTCCTTCTGCATGGAACCACACTACTAGGATGCTATGGAGATGACTATGGATACAATTTATGGTCCTTCTGCATGGAACCACACTACTAGTATGCTATGGAGATGACTATGGATACAGTTTATGGTCCTTCTGCATGGAACCACACTACTAGGATGCTATGGAGATGACTATGGATACAGTTTATGGTCCTTCTGCATGGAACCACACTACTAGGATGCTATGGAGATGACTATGGATACAATTTATGGTCCTTCTGCATGGAACCACACTACTAGGATGCTATGGAGATGACAATGGATACAGTTTATGGTCCTTCTGCATGGAACCACACTACTAGGATGCTATGGAGATGACTATGGATACAATTTATGGTCCTTCTGCATGGAACCACACTACTAGGATGCTATGGAGATGACTATGGATACAGTTTATGGTCCTTCTGCATGGAACCACACTACTAGGATGCTATGGAGATGACTATGGATACAGTTCATGGTCCTTCTGCATGGAACCACACTACTAGGATGCTATGGAGATGACTATGGATACAGTTTATGGTCCTTCTGCATGGAACCACAATTGCAGTGGAAGGAAGGAGTCGAGACTGTAATATGAACTATCTAGTTTGGTACAGTAGACTACTGTACAAGTACATTTTGGTGGTTTAAAGTCATCCAAATATTACCATTAGTGCTACCATCTTAAAAAAAAAAAAAAAACTGAGAATTAATCATTTTAAGAATGGAAAGGTCACAACATTTAATCAATGTTTTATAATTCAAACATTTGCCAACAAATCAAGGACTAACATTTGCCAACAAATCAAGGACTACAATTCTAGCAGGAGGTATTGTATTATGGAAACTTGGACAAACTATTATATAATCAAGCAATGTATTTGTGTAAAGAAACAATATAAAATCATGCAAATACACAATGCAAATCATTTGTAATAACATTAACCCTCAGTATTTTGTTACATTTAATTTACAGTATTGCTGTCGGGAAGAAACCACTTAACTCCAAAATGGTCATTTTTCAGGAAATGAAAAATGTATTTTTTCAACAAATGAAGAAAAGCAATACTGCCTCATCAAAGTTGGTGTTGTGACTTTATTATCGTCAATTACTTCCATGAGAGGGGGAGAGGTGGTGGAGTTCGCTGTTTTAGCAGACAGTTTGAGGGTCCAATGTAGTTAAGCGGTTTTGTCCAGAGCGCTTTTTACTACTTTTCATTGGTTCAATATTTTAGAAACAACATACAGATGTAAAAGGTGTTCAATAGCACTGATTTGACTTATGGGTCCCCCTTGAAAATGGGATGCTGCATCTGAAGGGGCTATCCCTTCAATAAAAATATGAAATCTGCGATTGACCAAGATATGGCTACCATGCAGAGGTAATCAGAACCGTGGGTTACCTCTGCATTCAAATCAAATATTTCATATTTGATTTTATTTACATTTTTAAGGAACAATATATTGCCATGCATATCTTCAATATCTTGGTACTCACTCTCTATAGTAGTTTGTTTTCTTGACCAGAATATAGGAATGTAATGTCATTTAGATAGCAGCATGTTATTTAAACATATTAATTCATTGTTTATTAACTGGTGTCATATAGTTTAAATGTGCAGATTGTTATTTCAATAGACAACTTGAGCATTTTTTAGCTCACTCTGGATAAGAGTGTCTGTCTGCTATAGATGCCTAAATTGCATAGGCCAATTGTATAATACACTGCATCTGTGAGATCAGTTATAATTTCTAATATCAAAATACATGAAATGTAGGCCTACATGTTTTCTTTTAAAGTGAATTGAATAGTTGAGTTAAAGGGGCATTCCACTCATTTTCAACATTTTTCTATGTCATTAATATACCTATATGGAAATAATAAAAAGTCCCCCCCATTCTGTGTTTCCTAGAACTGGAGGTCTGAAAAAAAATCATTAACATGGTGAATCACATCTTGATGATGTCATCAAGATGTGTTTCACCAGGTTAATGATTATTTTGTTAATGATTGTTCTAGGAAACACAGAACAGATGGACTTTCTTTTAATTATTTCCACACAACACCTCTATATTAATGACAGTAAAATGTCGAAAATGAGTGGTATTCCCCTTTAAGTAAACTATACTCCTCGCATTGACCCCACTTTGAAGACCTGTGTTCTCATTCTTGTTTTATCCATTCAATCAATTAAATAAAAGCGCCCCCTTGTCATCTTCGTTGTTGAAAGCTCTGACATAAGATTGAATCTTAGAATGCTGCTCATTTAATCACACGGTTTATCTATGGGTATGTTATAAATACAGCACGGGGTTGAACGAGTGGGCGGGGTTTGAGTGCAGCCATAATCTGTACCACCCGGACTACGGCCCGAGTGTTCGTGAGGGCAAACCAATCGCACACTGGTCTTTCCTTACAACGTCACTTCAAGGAAAGGAAGGCGTTTGTTTACTGTTGTTCCAGTAGACTTGGATTATTACATAGTAAAGAACAGACGTTAAAACGAACATGTACCGTTGGTTCAGGTCCTTCAGGGAGGTCTGCGTGTTTTGAATGTGCATTTTGGTTTCACCTCAGAGATCAGTGAGTCGTTATTAATCTCTACAACTGGACTGGACGTTACTTCCGCATGTTTGCAAACATTAACGTACAGTAACTTATAACGTTGCTAGCTATACTAGCTTACACATTTACTATCTGGAGTGTGTTTAGAGGAATGAAGAGGAGAGCCATGGGTCTCACACAGAGCCTGGCAGTAGCTGCAGATGGTCCTGATCAGTTTAATGTAAGTATAAATGTGCATGAGTCAAAAGCATGATAATTCGTCATTTAATTGCGTCACAGTCTTTTCTCAACATTGCCTTGGCTTCTGCTCATTTTGCTCAGCTTCTGATAAGATAGATAATCAATAATATGCATTCTTGCCGTTCTAGTCTACCTACTGCAATTTAACTTTATTTCTATCAATCTATTTTCACTTTACTTCATTACATCCAGAAGGGGGAGTCGTACGTAAGATTACATACCATTCATATGTACCCAAATTGCATATCTCTTCTTGGCACTCGGTCGATCTGCATCAGGGTTGGATTCGTGGTAAATCCCTGGACAGTCACAGGGAATACGGGAAGACTCGACCCGGCGAGATATCTTCACCTTTGGCGAGTCTTCTTCTTCGCTTTTTTATTTCTTTTTTTAACGGCGGGCTGCGGGAGATGTCTGACGCAGTTGATTTGATTGACACCCGAACACGTGTTGCGGCGTTGACATGCCAATCTTTCCTTAATAAAACTGTAGTCCATAATATCCGTTCCAAAACTCTGTTGGCCTGCACCCCCTGTTGCCTCCTTCTGCTCCTGATAGCTGACGCCCCCCCCCAACGCCCGGAATTGTTATTTAATCACACAATCAAAGACCTGATCGTTTGCAGCTGGGGTTATACCTCGCGCTGCAAGATATCTTCACCTTTGGCGAGATTTCTTCCCTTTTGGCGAGTCTGCTTCACAAAGGGTAAAGGTCTTCTTCACAAAGGGTAAAATTGGCGAGTCTTCTTGTTACCGTTGATGTATATTGTATACCATACAGAGGAGAAAATGTGCAAGGCAGACAGACGAGATTCGATGTTCCATGAGTTGTTTATTCAGAGTACAGCACAGCAGTAAAGCATAGCTCACGCCAGCCAGCAAAGTGGCTGACGTCTCCACACAAGGCTTGCGCCCCAACTGACCAAATTATTGTATTCTAGGTGATTACTTAATCACATGTGTTTGCATATTATTTGTGGCAACGTCTTTGATCAACCAGTCTGTTTTCTTCATGTCAACAAACTCTTTTGTCATGCCAATAACCACCGGAATTCGGCTCCTTCTCCTCCTGAGAAGGCCGACACCCATCACGTAGGTGACCACAGCTGCCAAAATGTCTACTGTAGTAGGCTATGTAAATTGCAAAAGGCAGAAGGACACAAGAGCATGTAATATTGCAGAATTATGGAATCTCATATTCATCAACGTCACAGCCACAAACACACCAAGCTGGCTAGCTCCCCTCAAAGAGCCATAATGCAAAATGCTTGTCATTTCATTCAGCCTCAGTTTGAGTTGCTCAGTGGACTGTGTCTCACACAGTGATATGGATATATCACACCCGCGTGACGTGAGCGGCACTGTTATCACCATACATCACATTCCGTGCTCAGCCAGTCAGCTTGAGCACATTCCTCGCACGCACGCGCGCACACACACACACACACACACACACACACACACACACACACACACACACACACACACACACACACACACACACACACACACACACACACACACACACACACACACACACACACACACACACACACACACACACACACACACACACACAGCCTCAAAATACAACACAGCTCAGTGGTAGGGAACGCTGTAGCAATTTACAATTTAGGCATTTAGCAGACGCTCTTAATCCAGAGTGACTTACATTAAGCAAGAACAAAAAAGAAATGCATCACATGAAAAGCATTTATCATGAAACATGCGTAAGCTAAGAACGTAACAGTGGAATATCTATAAAATGAAACTATATTATAAACTATACATATACAGTATACTATACTATGCTATACGTGTGGAAGACCCATAGATCCATAGACCCCAAGGTAGCCGCAAATTAAGTAATAAATATAGCAATAGAGTTCAAAGGGTGCAGATGAAGAACAGCTGCACTAATTGGCGTCGTTAAGGCGTGCATGGCAACAGTTTGTGTCTCGTGTGATGTCACAACAGAAGATATATAAGATGATGCACCGTGTTGAAAATGACTGTAGATGTCGAGAGAGAGAGAAGAGACAGTCAGACAGGGTGATGTTGTCTTGGACCGTTTCCAAAGCAGGAGGGCCAAAGCAATCCTATCATGCTGCTGTAGCAGTGAGGAACAAACTGTATTCCTTTGGAGGCTACTGTGATGGATGGACCATCAACAACATGGAACAGATGGATGTCCATGTCTTCTACACAGTGTCTTTATGCTGGAAGAAGTTACCTCCAGTGGAACCAGGAAGAGGAGACGGTCACCTTGAGGTTCCATCCAAGCGCTGGGGCCACACAGCTGTGTTGGTTGAAGATACAGTCTACATCTGGGGAGGGTCTTGGGAAGAGCAGTATTACAATGTGCTTTATGCATTTGATGTTGACTCCCACGGATGGTTCCAACCCAGGGTTTCTGGGACTGTTTCAGAGGAGAGGGGCGAACACTCAGCCTGTGTGTTGGAGAAGGTCATGTTTATCCATGGAGGATTCACCAAGCTGACCGGATTGACTAATGACATGTACAAGTTGGACACCAGCACAATGTTCTGGACTTTAATTAACACCAGAGGAACTCCACCTCCTGATTCACACAGTCACTCTGCCACCATCGTTGGGACAAAGATGTTTGTATTTGGGGGCTGGAACGCGTACCGGGGGGGCCCCAACAACACCATCAGAGTGTTTGACACAGAAACCAACGTTTGGCTGAACACACCTTCTGCACAACTTCTACCAGAAGGATGCTATCGTCATTCAGCATTTACCTACAATGGAGAGCTGTACATATTTGGTGAATGGATTGAAGAGGAAATCAATGATGTGTGGAAATTAAGTCCAGAGACCTTCTCCTGGAAGAAGGTTGAGCCCAAGGGGAAAGGACCATGTCCAATGCATGGTATGTGCTGTTGCATTATGGGAGATCATATCATCCTCTTTGGAGGAGACAACGGAATTGGAAATGACAATATCTCTGATGAGCTGTTCATCTTAGACTTGAGTCCTTGTCTTAAGACGTTATGTAAGCTAGAAGTTATTCAGTACGCTCTGGACCAATCAGAACTCCCACACAACATCAGGTGGGAACTGGCAGCCATGGCAACCAACGACAACAACAGACGACAACAACAATAACAACTAAGACCACATTCCAGACGAAGGAACAGCAGAAAGATCAAGAAATGATGGATCAACATCTCATTCCACCTGATGGTGAGCCACCTCTCAGCATCACTTACTGAGATTCAAACCTCAGGAGACTCCTCTCCAGAGTCCAGACAAGCTCTCCAACTATTCAGCTATAGCATCAAACAATGACAATTGTTCCGTCCAACACAATGCGGTGGAAACACAAACCTGTGTCTGTATGTTCCAAACTGAACACGGTGAAACTGTCTTTATTGTATTCTTTTTTTTCTTCTTTTTTTCTTTATTTTTTTTCTTTTTTCTTTTTTTTGGAAAGAGCAGTACATTACAGATAGCATAGACACACGAGCAATTCCCAAGATTCTTCTTTTTTTTTCACCCCTCTTCCCTCCCTCATCCCCCCTCCATGTGGCTCCAACTCCAATGTCTCTGTATAGTCCTTTTTCATATGACATCAAGTCCACACTTAAAAAGGGACAAACAGGAGGGAGGGCCGATAGGGGCGCATGGAGGTTAGTCGCAGGTTTGCTTAGCTCCCTCGGTCGTGACTGTTTCTTTTCATTTATTTAAGGCATACTTTACTTTGCACTTTTATTTTTGTGGAAATATCATACACTATTATTTTTGTTACTTGAATCCTAAATTGTGGCACCGTACAATGAACCTACGCCCCAGAGGGGGCGATCAGAAAACGAATCCGGACCCTGCACACGTGCCTGGCGGAGATAACATGGCGTCGCCGCTGGAGGAGCAGCTAACCCTGTCTGCCTTTACGGTTGCCCTGGCTGAACTCAAGAACGACATCTGTGCTGAGCTCAAGAACGACATCTGTGCTAAAATAGATTCAATCACTTTGACTCTGAATGCTGAGATCTCTGCAGTTCGTGACGAACTGACTGCTAGGATAACTACTTTGGAGACAGCCTCGGATACACAGGGCAATCATTTGACTGATCTTGAGCTGTCTGCCTTATCTACTTCCACGGCTGTGACGGAGATGCAGAATAAAGTCGCCGAACTTTCTCAGACTGTAGCTACTTTGGAAGAAAAAACGGTTGACTTAGAATCGAGATCCCGTCGAAATAACATTCGTGTGCTATCTGTTGCAGAGGGATTAAGAAAGGGTAACCCCATTACTTTTTTGGCAAAATTAATCAAAGAAGTTTTGAAGTTGTACGAGGAACCATTATTTGATCGAGCTCACAGAACGGGCAAAGTCAAGCCTGGCTCCCCTCGTCCATTCGTGGCGCGCTGCCACTACTTTCAGACACGCCAAGACATCCTGAATAAAACCAGCGGAGGCGGACCACTGATGTACCACGGTAAAATAATTTCAATCCAAGCCGATTACCCAGCCGTTATTGCGAAGAGGCGCGCTTCCTTTATCCCGGTAAAACGGGTTTTACAGTCTGTTAAATTATAGTCTCCTGGCCTGCAGTATGGAGTCTACCACCCGGGCTGCTTAAGGATAACCCTCCCAGACGGTACGCGACATGTCTTTGATGACCCTGCAGACGCCACAACATTCGCACGGGACCTGGAGATGTCAACTGGACCCCCACCACCGCCGCCACAGATTGTGCCTCCGGGATCAAGAAGCCCTCGAGCCAGCCACTCGCCGGTTGCTGAGGGTCCAACGCCACTGGGTGGAAGAGTACCGGACAACGCCTAGATGATTCTTTTCTTCTTCGACTGTTTTGTTTTGTTTGGACACGGCAGCTTCTGTTGATCTGGACTGACATACGCAGCCCTTTCTTTCTCTTCTTTTCTTTTTGCTTCACTCGGCGACCATTTGGACAACTCTGGTAGGCTCCACCCTTCTATTGTCTATTTTTATTATTATTATTTTCTCCCCTTTTTGCACTGAATTGCTATCTGTTTACATTATGTCGTCACAACGTCTTATTTAGGTGTATTGCAATTGATTCATGTTGTCCTTTATCTATGCTTAATTGGCTGATAATCTGCACCCCCCCTTTTATTATTGTCTCGATATGTCGCCACAACGGCCTCTTTTCGTTGGTACCGTTTACAATCAGCGTAATTCCTCTCAGGTTGGAGCTAAATGTTTTCATTTGTTGTAGTTATTCATAAAAGCCGATAGATGGCGGTGTATACACGTCGATTACACCGCGATTACACCGAGATAAGTGTCTATATTAATGTGTTACCCTAAGGGGTGTCTTTTTTCTTCTTCTTCTTTTTCCTCCCGTGGTTACACGAATAGAAGTGTCCATGTTAGAGATTACATTGGTGTCCAATTGGGGTAGTGTAGCCAAGCAGTGTTTATTTTTTCTTTTGAAAGACTAGATGTTTATTTGTTGGTTCACAATGCTAGACCACATTGTTATATTCTATCTAGAGTAAGGATGCGCCGATCCGATACTCGTATCGGAGATCGGCGCCGATCCAGGCTAAAATTCTAGATCGGGAATCGGTGGCAAATGGGCCGATCTATTATCCGATCCACTCAGATGCCGCTCCGTTCTCCCGTTGGAACTTGAGACATGCTCCTTCCCAGTGCGCACACACAGTCAAACAGCCCCCTCGCTCCCTCAGCCCTCTCCCTCCTGATCCTCGAGGGAGAGCAGGGGCTGCGCTCAGTCACCGCTCACTGTGCACCACTACACTAGTCTGTCTCGTTCTGTCACTTCTGTCCCGGGTGTCCCCCCGCTGTGTTCTTAACTTTTTTAACAGGTCGCTCGTATTTCTTTATGTAAGATAAAGAATCCGATGAACACGGAGAGCCAAAGAGGACAGTTGCCAAAGCCCCCATTCAATTACATCCTACTTGTTGTTGCTGTTCCTCATGTTAGCGATAGCTGCTAAAGCTATCAACAGTAGCCTACCTACACAACATTGCTAGGCTAGCAAGCTAACGTTGCAGCAAAAGGATCGTTGCTGTGTGTGTGTGTGTGTGTGTGTGTGTGTGTGCGTGTGCGTGCGTGCGTGCGTGCGTGTGTGCGTGCGTGCGTGCGGGGATTCCGAATATTAAAATAATAATAGTAGTTTGAGTATGCTGGCCCACAGTAGCTACAGAATGTGCGTAGGGAGAGGGAACATATGGGGCTAATGCTGGCAATGATGCATTGAATAATATCTGAATAGAACATTAACTAGAGTTATAAAAGTAATAGAAACCAAAATGATGTGGTTGACTATCGTCAGAAATAAATTAAATTGTGGTTGTGCTTTACAACTTTCCTTTTATGTGTAGGCCTAGCTGGTTTATAATCCATAGTTACTATGTATAATAATAATAATATTATACATAGTAACTATGGATTATAAACCTAAAATAATAATAATTATTATAATAATTATAGGCATAATATTATTATGCATAGTAACTATGGATTATAAACCAAAAATAATAATTATTATTATAATAATTATAGGCATAATAATAATAAAACCCCCTAGTGGCCAAAGACGTAATCTGCATATTAAATCAATACAAACTATGAAAGTGCATAATACTGCACAGCTTTTATTTGTACTTAGAATGTTAAACCCTCAGAAATCGCCGTGGTTGACCAATATTATTAATCCATGTGTTAATAATATATTATATTATTATATATAATATAATATATATATAATAATGTATTTAATACATTACATTATACATTAGACATAGGGTATCGGATCGGTACTCTGTATCGGCAGATACTGGACCCCCATGTATCGAAATCGGTATCGAATGCCAAAAAGCCGGCTCGGTGCATCCCTAATCTAGAGTTGTATTCTCTTTATTTTTTTATTGATCGCCGGGTAATGCACGGTAGGGCTGTCACGATTCGCCTAGTCCACGATTCAATTCAATTTTCGATTTGAAGCTCACGATTCGATTCGATGTTCGATTCGCTATCACGATTCGCCTAGTCCACGATTCAATTACATTTTCGATTTGAAGCTCAAGATTTGCTTCGATTTTTTCAATCTATTTTTTTAAAACCTCCTTTTTCAGCATTGAGGGATATATAATTAATAATTATAATTTAGGCCAATATCTTGATTTGTAAAGAAAAACACTTGTTTCCCAATAAGTCACTTTTATTTTCTATAAATAACAAATCAGAATGAGAATAATAAAAGGTTTAACAACTTTGGGTTTTATGCCCTAACATTTTTTTTAAATGTTTCTTTAAGATTAGATGACTTGTAACATTCTTGTTAAGCTCTAAGTAAGTAAAATAAAGGGGAAAAAAGACAAATAGTAAATACAAAGTTCAACCAAACAATTACGTTATTTGGCTGTTACAAATTATTCTAGCCTACTTTGTAGAATGTTCACATTGTTTGAACAGGTAAGACTATGAGAGCTTAAACAAAGTGTGAATACTAGTTAGTGCAATTTGATCTGCATGGCTCAGCCCTTCAGTGATTTGTGCCCTCACTTTATCATACATGCCAAGCAACACACGTGTGGTCATATGCGACCTGCATGGCATTTTATAACGTGGTTCTGCAACTCTCATTAAATATTGAAAGCCAGCGTTTTCCACCATTGAAAGTGGTCGCATCATCGCATGTCTGCAGCTATGCAGACCAACTCTGTGCGTTAATTGTTTAGCACGGGGCGAATTAGCTGAGAGCTTTTCTCTATAAGAATCTAGAATAGTTGGCTGTGTTGTTGTCTTTGTACCATCTTTGGACAGATCGATTTCTTTGTGATGTCTGCTAAGATGCTGGCCCATATTTGACGCGTTGCCTTTGGGATACGGCACTTGTTTGGAGCATAAACGACAAACTGAAACCGTTTTGTCAACGATGCGTCGTGTGCCATCATAACTCACTGGGAAGCCAAAATATTTCCAAACTTCTTTCCGTGTATCGTCGTCGTCGCTGTCTACAACAGCACTGGCCATGGTAAAACACAACAGCCGTCTCGTTCTCTCACTTCTGTCAACTCCTCTCTGTGTGTGTGTGTGTGACTGACTGTGTGTGTGTGTGGCAAGGCTCCGATACAGCTGGCTTTTCGTCTCTTTTTTTTCTCCCCCAGCGGAAGCATGCATGCGCGGAATGGCCCGGCCGCTCGCGGAAGTAAAAACATAAAACATCGCGATTCGGTGTGTCATTTCGATACACTGAATCGAACGTCAATTTCGATTCGTATCGAGAATCGTGACAGCCTTAATGCACGGGTATAAAATGTGTGTGTGTATGTGTGTGTGTGTGTGCGCGCACGTACGTGCATGTATATAAATGTTCTTGTTTTTTTATTAGGGATGCACCGAATGGCAACATTTGTACCATAACCCCATTTTTTAAATATATAACAGTCACGCTAAGCCTGACCCTTTTATTATTTGATTTCGGCTCTAAAATCAACCGAACCGGATGAAACAGTTGGATGAAAAACGAATATTGACCAACATATGACTAATATTATATACAATTTTACCTTTGCGGCCAAACTAAAATGCAAACATTGCAATTGAATGTGAAATAGCTTCAATTGCCGAATGTTTGATGCATCCCTGATTTAAACATTTTCTTTCTTTATTTATTATTATTATTTATTTACGTCTGGATAAATAAGAAGCTGTTTTGTTTTTCTTTTCTCCCTTTTCAGTATGATATGCATGCATATAAGTAGAGTATGCTTTTCTTTCCTTTTTATTTATTTTTTCAACTTCTAATCAGTCACTCGGACAGAGTGTATAAGTGGGTTCTAGATTCCTATAGTATAGGTTTAGTATGTATCTCGTTTGGGGAGGTGCTTTGGGGAGGTGGGGGGGGGCGTTTTTGCATTTGCTAACTTCTACATTTTACTTTTTCAACTTTTTTCCAGTTTTGTCTTTTCTTTTGTTTACTCCATTCACTATTGTTCAATTGGTCACGACATGTCTAGTCAATTTGACGGGTACGTTGACAACAACTTACCTGTCTTTACTGATCTGCTCTAAGTATGAATATGGCTAGTGTAAGTCGGTCACAGGTTCCCAGGGGGACTTTAACCTTTACCAGTTGGAATGTCAGAGGGTTGAATTCGGCATTAAAGCGTAATAGGGTGCTTTGCCACTTACGTCATTTTTTTTTTTTTAAGATATTTTTTTGCGGCTTACGCCTTTTATTGATTTTAGGCTGACAGGAAACGGGAGAGAGATGGGGGGATGACATGCGGTAAAGGCCGTGTCGGGTCCGGGAGTCGAACCCGCGGCACACCGCGACTGGATCACCAGTCCGGTGCCCAGACCGTTACGCCACGGCCTGGGCCCCACTTACGTCATTTAGATACTAAAATAGCCTTCCTCCAGGAGACCTGGCTAGCCCCTTCCGACCATCTTAAAATGCGCAAGAGCTGGGTTGGGCAACTTTATAACTCATCGTTCCCTAGCACATCTAGAGGGGCAGCTATTTTAATTCACAAGTCGGTACCCTTCACTGTCTCTAAATTCATTGCAGATCCACAGGGCCGCTATGTTATCATCACAGGAAAGCTCCAAAATACTCCATTGGTCTTAGCAAATGTTTATGCACCAAACTGGGATAATGATAATTTCTTTCAAAAGTTTTTATTTTCACTACCAAACCTTGACACTCATCAGCTCATTTTGGGTGGGGATTTTAATTGCTGCTTATATCCTGCCTTAGACCGCTCCTCGTTGAAGGGTGCCACAACATCTAAATCCACTAAAGTAATTAAGTCATTTCTCGATCAATATGCTGTTTCAGATCCTTGGCGTTTTCTTAACCCTACAGCAAAAGCATACTCCTTTTTCAGTCCAGTCCATCATACATTTTCACGTATTGATTTATTTTTAGTAGATAATAAACTTCTGTCTTCGGTTCGAGGCTGTTCATATCATGCCATTGTTATTTCAGACCATAGCCCTGTGACGATGGATATCTCCCTTGTGGGGAAAACTGACTCCCGCGCTCCCTGGCGTTTTAACTCCCTCTTGCTTTCAGACGAGGGTTTTGTGCAGTTCTTGAATGATCAAATTTACTTCTTTATCAATACTAATACCACCCCAGAGATCTCAGCATCTGTTTTTTGGGAAACCCTGAAAGCTTATTTAAGAGGACATATTATTTCCTATATGGGCCACCAAAGGAGACAGAATACGGAACGGCTCACTAAATTGACTGCACTCATTGCAGAACTGGATAATAAATACGCATCCACAACTTCTGCAGATTTATATAAACAGATTATCACCCTCAAATCTGAATTTGATGTTTTATCCACACAACGAGCTGAGGAGATGTTGCTAAAATCGAGACACGCCTATTATGAGTTTGGAGAGAAGCCTAGCAAATTATTGGCCCACCAAATTAGACAGTCAGCAGCTTCCCGGATGATCACTGAAATTAAGGGCACATCAGGTGCGACAACTGACCCAATAGAAATTAATGCTGAATTTAAAATGTTTTACTCTACTCTATACTCATCGGATTCATCAGCTGACGAGGAGAAATATAATTCATTTTTTGAATCATTGGATATCCCCACCATTAACCCTGCTCAGAAAGGTTATTTAGATACATCTATTTCCCACCAAGAATTGTCTGATGCTATAACCGCTATGCAGAGTGGAAAATGTCCTGGTCCTGATGGCTTCCCGGTTGAATTTTATAAAAAAATTGCTGACAAATTAGTTCCTATTCTGACAAAAATGTTTCTTGAATCTCTAAAGTGTGGTCAACTCCCCCAAACTTTGCGCCAAGCCTCCATCTCACTCATTTTGAAAAAAGACAAAGACCCTCTTGTGGCTCTTATCGGCCCATTTCCCTATTGAATGTTGATGTAAAGCTACTCGCTAAGGTATTAGCTCTGCGACTTGAGTCCATTCTCCCTTGTATTATTTCCTCAGATCAGACGGGCTTTATTAAGAATAGACACTCGTTTTTTAATATTAGGCGACTTTTCAATATTATTTATAATTCCTCATCTTCTCAATACCCGGAAGTACTTGTCTCGTTAGACGCCGAGAAAGCATTTGATCGAGTAGAATGGGCCTTTTTATTGGTAACCTTAAACAGATTTGGATTTGGCGAAAGATTTCTTAAATGGGTTAGTTTACTGTACTCATCTCCAATGTCTTCGGTTCATACTAATAACAACTACTCTGAGTACTTCCCCCTTTTCAGAGGGACAAGACAAGGGTGTCCTCTCTCTCCCCTACTTTTCGCACTCGCTATTGAACCGCTTGCCATGACATTACGACAGAGCCCGCACTTGAGTGGTATAATTAGAGGCGATGCCGAGCACAAGGTCTCATTATATGCTGATGATCTGCTTTTATATATCTCTGATCCAGCCACCTGTCTACCTTCGATAAGAGTGAGCTCTTCCCGATAAATGATGCTGCCCGTGACTATCCATTAGGAACATTGCCTTTCAAAGTCTCCCGCCACGGTTTTTCTTATCTTGGGGTAATCGTTAAAGATAAATTTGAAAAACTTTTTGAACACAATTTCTCTCCACTTTTAACTCGTACCAAACAAGATCTTGAGCGCTGGTCTCTTCTGCCGTTAACACTTGCAGGCCGTATTAATTCGGTTAAAATGAACATTCTTCCTAAATTTCTGTATCTCTTTCAATGTATACCAACCTTTATTACCAAATCATTTTTCAAAAAATTGGATACTATTATTTCGGGGTTTATTTGGAACAAAAAGATGGCGAGGTTGCGCAAGACCATCTTAGAGAAACCAAAACAACTTGGTGGAATGGCACTACCTAATTTTTTGTTCTACTACTGGGCTGCTAATTTTCAAGTTATATTGTATTGGCTGCATGACTACAACCTACAATCATCCCCTGCATGGTGGCTCATGGAATCCACTTCCTGTGCCCCGGCTTCTCTGACTGCCTTAGTATGTGCTCCCTCAATTGCGCCATTATCTAAATTCTCTTCCAATGTTTTAGTTAAGTCGACTCTTAAAATCTGGACTCAGTTTAGACGCCATTTTGATATTCAACTATTCCCATTACTAACCCCTCTGTGTGCAAATCCATTATTTCCTTCTTCCTTACAAGATCGGGCATTTAAGATTTGGTATGATCATGGCATTAAGTCAGTCAAAGATTTGTTTGATGGTGGCACGTTCGTTTCGTTTGACCAGATTGTTCAAAAGTATAAGCTACCCAGAACCCACTTTTTCCGTTACTTGCAAGTCCGTGATTTTGTTCGCCAAAAAATTTACTAGTTTCCCGACTATTCCACCTAATTCACCTATAGACATAATTATAGCGTCAGCTCCTCTTAGTCTTAAGGGAAAGATATCGTCACTCTATACCTCATTATTTGACCTTCAACCTTCAACCACTGCCTATAAGAATATTTGGGCCCAGGACCTGGAGGAAGAAATTTCTGATGAAACCTGGGAGGCCATTATGGGTCGTGTTCATTCTTCATCAATATGTGCTAAACATGGGGTGTTGCAATGTAAATTTCTCCACCGGGTGTACTGGACCAAGGTTCGGTTAGCCAGGATCTATGATAATGTTGATCCAACGTGCGATAGATGCCACCAGGCTCCAGCTAATCTTCTTCATATGTTTTGGACCTGTCCAGCCTTACAGTCTTTTTGGTCAGCTATATTTGATACTATTTCAGATGTGTTACAGTTTCCCATAGAGCCATCCCCTATTATTTCCCTATTTGGCGTGCTTCCTGATACTATCCCCCTGCCTAAATATCAATCTGACCTTGTCGCTTTTGTGACGCTTCTGGCAAGATGTCTTATTCTCATGCATTGGAAAAAAACATACCCCCCTTCACATTCCCGTTGGATATCGGACATACTGCATTTTTTTAAATTGGAAATGTATTAAATATACATTGCGTGGCTCAATCTCCAAATTCAGTAAAACATGGCAGCCTTTTCTGTCTCATGTTGACCGCCTTACACTTGTGCCCCCGATTGAACCTGATTGAACCTGTTTAACTGTCACCTGACTTGCCAACCTGTCTTGTCTGATGATGTTTGTGAACGAGATCTGCTTTGTATATTGACTTAATTGGAGTGCCTTTTCTATCTCATGTTGACCGCCTTACACTTGTGCCCCCGATTGAACCTGTATGACTGTCACCTAACAGCCCAACCTGTCTTGTCTGGATGTTGTTTGTGACCATAATTTATGTTTAATTGGCTATATTGGAGTTTTTATTTTATTTTTTATATATATTGTTTTTATTGGTTGTCTTGATTTGAAGTTTGTGTTTTGTTATTGTGTGTTTTAGTTCCTTTTTGTATTTGTCATTCTGTTTTTATTTCTGGAATTTACTTCTAATTTGTTAAAAACCAGGGGGGCAGTCAGCCAGATATTTCGTGAAGCCTCATTTGAAATCGGTAGTTCATATAATGGCCTGTTGTGGCGCTGGACTGGACCCAAAAAGCCCCATAGCTCCATAGAGGCCCATGTATTTTGGCCCAACTTCACCTAGACTGTATTACCTTAATAAACATGGTCATGAATACTTTCTTCTTCCAGTCACTAGTTTAAAGTCTCATTTCTAATGTCATAATATTCTTTTTGGAAAATTATGGTCCCATTAATTAAAAAAATTACCATAAAGTCGCGTATGTTCTGAGGGGCGTGGCTACCGTTACAGTCTATGATCGGGATTCCCCTCCCACTCAAGAGTCTTCTCCTCCCACTTGAGTCAAAATAAAAACCAACGGAGAAGAAGGGGGGAAGTCCCGCCTCGTTGTCTGGGCAGCCAATGACCAGCTGGTACAAAACGGAGCCAGCCAATGGCCAGCTGGTACCAAACGGATCTAGAAAGATGGCGACTTACAGTCAGGAATTAGCATATTATTACAGGCTTCATTTTACGTTCATGTTAGACCCGGGGAACGCTTTGTCCATAAAATTGAATAAACAGAACATAAAAAAAAAAAAAAAACCTGCTCGGTTTCACCCCCCAAAAAAACAAAAAAAAACAGGGACAAACAGGTCAATATCACTTCGGATTGTAACATTTCAGGAGGACAAAAAGAAAAGGGTGGACAGAAAAAGACAGACAAAAAACAACAACAACCAACAAAAAAAAAAGTATATACACTATTGCTGAGGGGGACAAAAACAATACAGCTTTGGTCTTCGACCATGAGAGAAAGAGAGGTGTCTTAAACATTTTCTACAATCGTAAAGCAGGCAAAGGACCAGTGAGATCACACAAAGTCCGCTCTCAGAGGGGCAATGTGCACTATCCAGTTGTTCCAAATTTGGTAGAAATTGTCTAATCTAGTTCTTAACATGTATGTTAATTTTTCCATTTTTAAAATATCCAGGACTATTCCATGCCAATCGTCCATTGTGGGTGTGATTGGGGATAGCCATCTTCTTGTTATTGACTTTTTGCTGGCTGCCAAGAGCACCTGCAGTAGCTTTGTGTATCTCAACTGGTTAAGACATTCAATGTGGCCCAGGTACTATATATACACTGTGTATATTTATTTCTATGATCTTTTTTTATTTAAAGGAGTCCTGAAAGGACTTGGTCCTTTATTGTTATTGTTAGTTTTCTTTTCCTTCTCCTTCTGCCAAAAAATTTTTTTTGCGAAACTCAGCCTACAGAAAAAACAAAACTCTTAAGGGCGACTGTGGCTCAAGAGGTAGAGCAGGTCGTCCAATAATCCATGGGTCGGCGGTTCGAATCCCGGCTCCTCCTGTCTACATGTCGAAGTGTCCTTGGGCAAGACACTGAACCCCAAATTGCTCCCGATGTGCTGGTTGGTGCCTTACATGGCTTTCGCCGCAATCGGTGTATGAATGTGTTTGTGAATGGGTGAATGTAATGCACAATCTATGTAAAGCGCTTTGGATAAAGGTGCTATATACAGTAAATGCACCATTTACCATTTTATCTGGTACACAGCAAGCTAAAAGGAATCAACACACCAGCACGCCAGAGACCAGAATACTTCAAACCCAAAACAAATAGTTAAAAATAGAACTAGATTAAACAACAGATAACAGCCAGCACCAGCAACTGTGTTTATTTAATCACATGTGAAAAATGTGGTTTACAATATGTCGGAGAAACGAGTAAAACAATAGCTGCAAGGCTGAGACAACACAGATACAATATTAACAATGCAAAAAAGACAACTACAAGGATTGTTCAACATTACATGGCACATGGCATTGAAGCTCTTAAAGTATCTGGACTTCAACACAATCCCGACTGGACAGTAGGACAAAGACGTTTTAACCCTCTAAGACCCGCATTAATTTCTACTTGCAAAAAAATGATTTCAACCTTACTACTACTTTGTACTACTAAGACTAAGACTAAAACATATGTTAAAAATAAAAAAATAAAGTTTGATGAAAAGTTTATAATAATTATATAATATAATAAATTAATAATTTACATTTGGGGGATATCTTTCACAATAATGAATCAAACATGTTCTAGACATTCTAATGATCACAAAAAAACATATATTACAATTATTGTACCTACTTTTATTAGGGTAAAGGTCAAAAGTCTTAGGTTAAAAAATGTTCAAAATCGAGTCCAGACATTCCTCTGTGAGGGGTATTTATATGCCAATATCATGACCAATGGCATTGCAATGAACATCACTGATGACGTTTAGGTGAAAAAAGAACAGAAAAAAATAATTTAGTAATTAATTAAAATAAAATTGTTGCTAAAAAGCAACGCTGGGTCTTAGAGGGTTTTAATGAAAAACAATGGATCAAGAACCTCAACACGGATTTTCCTGGAGGTTTTAACATGCCAAAGTATTAGGGCCGATTCATACTCCTATTTTACCGCTGTTTCGGCGCTGTAGTGCCGAAATGATTTCGGCTCGTCAGAAAATTTCAGTAGCACCGAAGAGCCGACTTTAGGACGGTACCCGCCCCCCCGAACCTCAAATGACGTCAAATTGTAGGCTCTTCAGCGCCGAACCGACTTTTAGTCGGCTCTAAAATAGGAGTATGAATCGGCCCTTTGACAAGTTGTTTTGATTTTGTACCAAAACTCCACAGCCATATACATGCTAAACACAGCCAACAATCAATGGAAATCAGACTTTGAATATAGGGGACAAATTAGCACATTCCACACCAAGCCAACCTGGGACACGAAGCAAGAGTGTACAGTGCACTGAAGTCCCCTCAGTCAACCCCCGCCACTCTTGGCCCTCTCTCTCTCTCTCACTCACTGCCTTGCTCTCTCCCACAATGTTAATGTTAAGTTAGTAAAGTTACCTATTTTATGTAAATAACATGGTAAAATGTGCAGCATTGGGAGGTAAAGGGGAGACACTTTCATTGTGAAGGGACGACAGGATGAGGAAAGGTGTTGTTGCTAATTGTCAAGAGTAATGGCTGCGTGTGATATTGAACAATCAAACTATTCGTATCAATATACGGCTGTATCAACAAAATAATTATGTCATAGGTATATGGGGGCCTCATATTTGGTCTTGAAACGGGCCTCCAGATTCCTAAGGCCGCCCCTGGTCACAGGGGGTGTGTACATTATGCTAAGGAAACAGCTGATCCTGACATATGGGCCACATATACATGGCTCGGGAACTGTTGGCTAGGCTACTTAGTACTTACTTTCAATAGAACAATTATTTTTATTCTTCTATTTTATTTTGTTTTGTAAGACTGTCTCTGTGGAACATGTCCTACCAATATTTTACTGTATGAGTGGCTATTTAGTGACAAATTAATCTGAAACATCTGTCATTCATTTATGTAGTAAATTAAAATAGTTAAAAGTTAAAACTCACTCTTGCCACTGCAGTGTGCGATGTGACCCAGACACCCAGTACATTTATTTTCATGATGTTGATCTAAGTCACAGCGCAGAGCGCACCAGAAGTCGGAGCGTGGTGGTTACAAGAAATTTTATGTATTATTCAAATCGAACCATGTGGTCAGAGTTGACATTGAGTCAGTTCCTCTGCTTACCTCAAACTGTCCTTGCTGAACAAATCAACTTAACTGTTTCTCTCTCATACAGCTACATCTGTTTACTGACATCTTGTGTTACAAATATTCTGTGGATTATTCAGACTAGAGTGTAAATGGGTTGTTGTGAAATCCCGTTTTGTGTACTATACTAACACTGAGGGTTTTGTTGGGTGTGGGAGATTCTTCTGCCTACACATAATGTCATGTAGGAGCGAATGGGGTCATAAAAAACAATAAGAAAAACAAATTTTTAAAGTCATCAACGTAATAATTTTTTTATTCTGACCAGATAAAATATGTATCATGACCTGATAACGTAGGGTGCATTCTATTCTGAAATACTCTGAGAATCTGCTCGCCTCCGATATTAGAGCGCTCTGGTTTTGACTTCATGGGAGTGCTCAGCTGACTGTCTCTTTGTCTTTGTGTTGATGTGTCAGTCTACAGGTCAGCTGACTGGTCTTCCTTGGGAGGTCCTGGAGGAGGTCTTCATGAACCTCCCTCCCCATGAGGTGGTCTGTGTTTGCCGGTTGGTCTGTCGTGAATGGAAGGAACTGGTAGACAGTGAGTCTCTTTGGAGAGAGAGATGTCGACGAGACGGCTTTAAGCCCTGCAACGCCACCAAAGTCCCCAATGACTGGAGACTGTTCTACTTCCTGTGTAAGAAGAGACGCAATCTTCTGAAGAACCCACGAGGAGAACGTAAGGAAACCAAAACCACATCTGTACAGTAGCATGCAAAACATAACATGATGTTATTTGATGAACTTTGTGTGGTTGTAAATGTTTGAAGAACAGTGCTTCTTTCATGGCTCATCTTTATTTTTCACAAAGTCCCTGCTCTACAATACTTAATCACAGAAAAAAAGCTAGCTATATCATTCTATATACGATCTGTCCCACGAACGCAATGCTGCTGAATTGCTGATACTTGTTGTGCATGACCACATTTGACCATGCGCCCAAATAACCATATTATGCATGTCTCAATGAATCCTTAACATTTATTTCCATTGTCTCCCCCTCCCGACGGAGAGGAGTAATTGTAAATATGTCCAAACTACAATACTGTGTGATAATGCTGGCCGTTGGCCGGAGGTTCCAGGGAGTAGACAGGTCCACAAGTACATTTCAGACATTTTATTTACCTTTAAAGTGCAGTACAAGTCCGTGACGATACAAAAATAAGTAATAAATACTGGCCAAAATAACATTCTAAAAATAGGAAACAAAATACACCTGCTGGCTAAACAGATCTTGAGAGACTGTTACAGGCTATTTATCCTTCGATGAGGTCCTGGCTTGCAGCTCTCCCCTCTCTTCTAGCCTCAGGTAATACTGAACTCTCTTCACCTGCAGCAATCCTGCTTTTATACAGGTAGGGCAAACCATCCCCTAATCAGCAAGTGGCGATCAATTAACTCAACCACACGGCCAACTAAGGCCTACGAGTAATCCTCCACACTACTATACTTTAGAGGAATATACACTCAAACATATTTCAAAGGCCCAATTCATTCACAGGGCCTAACATAAAGACCAAACATAATACAGACAGGAACAAACACCCCTCCTCCTCCACAGTACTTGGCACCCTCCCATCTAGAGAGGAGTGCCAGCACTGCAGAGAAGAGACGGGTGACAAACATACCAATGCAACTTCAGTGTCAATAAATACAAATAAACATTTTAAACTCTTTCAACCATTATGTCTATATAGGGCACGGGCTGGCCTGGCCCGTGACATACTGTCTGCTTAAAATAACGTCATTGACAGTGTCGACCAGTGAGTCTGCTACCTGACTCCATGGTCTAAATGTCTCAATGGAAGAGCAGGGGGACCACCTCCAACCACTGCATTGCAGATCTACTACCGGTAGTTACCGGTATATTGTATACACTTATTACAGATTGGTTCAAATAAACTTTTTAGAATAAGTTTCATATTGTAGCTCTAGCTGTAAACCTGGCTGTGTTTGGTGTCATAACCTACTACAGCATGCAATGTGTAACCCATTTTGGGAAAACTGTCAGGATGTAGAAGACATTTTTTTAATCTGATCTCGGACCAACTAAACCTCAAACACTCTTGTTTAATAGAAAAACTCAATGGCTGGCAAATTGTGGAGAATGGTGGAGATCGATGGAAAGTTGACGATCCCCTGGTTCCACATCCTGATGAGGCCGTCCAGAAAGTGTTTGTGACCTCTTATCAGTGAGTCGTCATCAGGACAACATGCTTACTGTTTCTACCAGTGATTTTTTAGTATGCTACACGTAACAACTCTTCTGTTGCCTTCAGAATGTGCAGGAAGGCCCAGCTGATCAATTTGGAGAAAGAGGGTTACAACGACTCCTTCATGGACAACTTTCAGCCAGATATCACCATATCAGACTGGTAAGAAAATGCACGTGAAATGTTTTTTTTTATCTTTCATTTTATTTCAAACTTGTCTTGTCTTGGAATGTCTTTTAGATTTTCTCCAATGGAACTTTATTTATTTAAAAATACTACCAAATGTGTTTCAAAAAACTTTAATATATATACATATATATATATATATATATATATATATATATATACTATATATACTAAGAACATCCTGTACAATAACAATGTGCGTGTGTCCGTACGTGCGTAGGTATGCACCTCGTTGGGATTGTGGAAGTGAATATGACATTCGTGTGGAGTTGCTGAATCAAAAAAAGAAGCCAGTACAGACATTTGGTCCTGCCCCGGTTCGCTTTGATCAGTGGAATGATCAAAAATGGAATCAGGTACTGGTAGACTATTAGAATAATATGAACACATTCTTAAGAAGTAGTAGTTCAAAATGTTTCAGAGCTTAAAGGACAACAAGAATTCTTATTTGCAGTATTGTTTGATGTTTCAGATGACCCATGTGTTCAAGAACTATGGACCAGGAGTTCGATATATACGTTTTGTTCATGGAGGTAAAGATACACAGTTTTGGGCAGGATGGTATGGAATCCGGGTGACCAACAGTTGTGTGCAGATCTGTCCATCACTAGACCGGTAGCTGTTATATTCATGTAGTCAGAAGCAGGAATTAGCACCTTCCTTGTACCCTCTGGGAAAACGTTCCAACGGGATTTCAGTATTAGATTGTTCATTAAAAGTACTCCATGGTAAATTTAAGTTCATAATACTTTTCCCCTGCAAAGATAATCTTCACAAAGGAACACCTGTTTTATGATTGAGGCTTAAATGCATTAATGCAATCACTACAATTAAAAAGTGAATGTTACTCCGTTAACGTTATGTGCGATGTCCCAGACAATGTCTATCAGTGTCTATCAAGCCCAACACACCGGGTGCACAGCGACACGGCACAGGCGTTGCCGTGTGGCAACGCCTGGAAAATAGAACAGTGGCGTATCGGAGCGTCAGGCGAGGCGTGAACGTGCGCCGGACGCCGCCAGTGTGGGATAGGTTCATTGAAAATAACGCGTGGCGTTCGCAGACGGTGTGTGTTGGGCTTAATTTAGTCACTTGTAAGCAAAAGCCTTTTTTAAGACACATTTAAGCTTTCAAAATTTCTGATTGGGGTATTTACGTCACAGAACAAAACAGGAAAATCCTGTAAGCCTGTATTAACCACATTTCAGACATTTAACCAAAAACAGAGAGAGAGAGAACCAGGAAGTGCAACATTTGTTTTGTCAATACAAACTTTTCCACTCTATACTGCCGCTGCCTGTACCTCCAACCAATACCTCCTTAAAATTGCACCTTTTTCAAGTTAATTGGCCTCATGTTATCTGCACTTTTGAATGTGGAAATATATTTGTTTGTTTACCTCCATCCTTCATTTAAAATGACACCTTTTCCTAGTACGGTAAACCTGCCTCATGCTATCTGCACTAAATTTTGAATGTGTAAATATCTTTTGTTGTACCTATCACAGCAGGAGTGTCTGTTGCTTTGTATAATTTCCAGTTAGAAATGTCCCCTGACACTTTAATAAATGAAGGCTTATGCAAAGCAGTGATGAGAATAAAGGACACGGTTGCATTTCCGTTATTCATACTGGATGTTGGCACAAAGAGTGATACATTTATTTTATACAGTCATCTGTAACATTATTTAAAAGTTGAATAAATTGGATGAAAACATTTTTCACCTGACTAACTATAGCTGGGTGTCCGTCCGAGTACCTTTATGCAAATTAAGAAGTACAATATTTGCATTAGAAAGGGTGAAATAAAATGTCAAATTAAATTACATTTTCCACTATCGTATTGAATAAATATTTTTTTACGCTCACTAGAGGTTTAAGGGATACTTCAGGTTTTTTTTTATATAAATATTTGATTTTGATGGCACACATTCTAAGGTTCTTGTGAAATAGTTGAAAACCAGTAGGAAGCTTGCTGTCTCAACTGAACTATTCCTTTAAGCAAAATAGAACATGGATTTAGTAGATGAAGGTATTATGGGACAAATGCATTGACTAAATAATTTGAACTCAAACATTGCATGTTTAGACCAAGGATTGACTGCAATATGCTTGTCTAGCACAGTAGACTGTAGCCAGTCAAACTGTAAATGTAGTACATCTAAGATATACTTATTCAGTGAGAATAGTGCCAAATGGTTTGGAACGAAATTCAAGTCTTTTCTATTACCGGTACATTGAAAGAGGTTATCTTTGTTATCAATTCTGTTAATCTGCAGAAAATAATGACTTTTGCTTATACTACTGTAACTGCAAGGCATGACACAGACAGAAAGTATATCTACTTTGTGTGTGGCACTATTGAGATTCCCATCTTTTGTGTAATTGTGTGCGTTTTAAACAATAAAGTTAATTTGGTTTGTCGTTTGTGTCAGCGAATAGTCTAACCATTGCTTGACCTTGTCTTTATCAGGTTCTTGTACAGCTAGGCAAT
Source organism: Protomyctophum parallelum (assembly GCF_964188405.1). Classification (NCBI taxonomy): domain Eukaryota; kingdom Metazoa; phylum Chordata; class Actinopteri; order Myctophiformes; family Myctophidae; genus Protomyctophum; species Protomyctophum parallelum. The sequence goes on from NC_139705.1 coordinate 40,795,278, forward strand.
GTGTTGTCAATATCATCTGGGATTTTGGATATCCTAACATTGTGATATGGCTTATGTGTTGTCTTTTCCTGGTGCCACTTAATCCTTCTTTTAATGTATTTATTTTTCAAAAATCTAAAAGCTAAAAGTTTGATTTAATTTCGCAGTACACTAGCATGTTCATGTAACTTTTCTGTTCCAGCAGCATGAGGCTTAGGCTATTTTATCTTTCTATTACATGGTAAAAGTATCCTCCTGAACAAACATAACTAGTAGCAAATGCAAGCTATCAACTGTGTGAATGAGTTTATGATAAACAGTTTATACCTTTGTGGATTAACTGGATATACATGTGATTTTGTTAAAAAATAAATTGGCTTGTTTTTGGTGAAAATCTTTAATGGATATACACAATAGCAATGATTTATTCATAATACTGGTTTATGGTAACAGTTCATCACAAGCAAGATACAATTTAACTATGTAAAATGGAACACAAATCAAATCCTCAGATACATCAGTCATTTTAAATTGTTTTTAATCATTTGATTTCAATTTAATTTAATTCACCAACGAATGCTAGACACGTATTGATATAATTTAAAAACTGCATCAATACATGTCAAGTGAATTAAGTGAAGGTTATTCTCTCAGTAAAGTCATTATTCAAACAGACGAAGACTGGGTGGTAATGCTATTAGACACTTTTTCAAACAGTACCAGTCAAATAGTAAAAAGGGGGAAAAATGACATCTGTGTAATTGAAGTAGTTCTAAAATGTAACTTGAGAGCAAATAAAATATTTAGTGCAACTGAAATGCACATAAATGTAGAGGTAATATTGTGCTTTTCTTTTAAAGTTAGAATTTAAATTAGATCACCTAAATATCTTAAGTGTCAACCACTTTAAATAACATTTGATGGTCATATTAAGTAATCTTCCTCTAGAAACAATTTGTAGTCCTTACTATAAAAGATTGCATTTTTCCAGGTCCTGGTGATCCAAACAAAAGTCCAATTTCTGTGGTGTCTCCAAGATCTTTCAAGCATTTATCATTTTCAAAAACCTATCTAGGCTTGTGAAGTTCTTAGTTTTAATGGAATATTGGCAATATTAGCAATATGGGAAATGTAAGAAAGCAACACTGAGCAATAAGGCCTCAATGTCAGGAATGTTTATGCAATACAAATATAAAACTTAAAATGTATTTGCATGCAGTGTGGCATTGAATAAGGCAGCAATAGATGTAAAATAAAATACATCACTATTGGAACTGTACTTTTTCTGCTTGCCATTATCACAGGCTGTGAGCTCCCATCAATCACTGCCAATGAAATAAGATAATATAAACATTTCAACAGTGGTTCAATAAAAATACCATTTCAGGGTGTTTTGCACTTACACATAAATATAATGTATATTTTAGTAGAACCCAACCAATATATCGGTCTGACCATTATTTGACTTCATGTCACTGGTCTAAAAGTAAAAATTTTAGTAAAAAATGTTTAATTAAATGTTGTCCTATAGAAGCTTTAGTCAAAGCCAAGTTTTTCAAATTGATCCAAAACGTTTGCATTTTTTGACAACTTCGTGCAAACATCAGCTAACAGTGGGCCAAGACTCTCTATATTTAACTCTGTAGTTAACCTTTAGTTAGCCTTTATGCCCAACAAAGTGAATAACTGTAAACATACTGCAGTCCCACTCAAATGTGGTGTGCTTGTACAACACTTGTATATTTTATATCAACTTGTGAATGGTTACATCTTTAGTATCCAGTGTTCATGTCACTAAAAGACCATTCTGAAATTCTCATCTCAACAGTCAGACCCTGCCTCTTAAAGGGCAACTTTACCGATTTTTAACATGAATCCAAATCATTCTATTGTGGAAAAATGTGTAAAATGGTGCTTTTCGGCATGGTTTATATGAACCGACAGCCATGTAACCAGAGTTCTGAACACTTTAGGAAGCATGATTTATACTCAACACCATGCCAGTGTTGTGCACCTAAAATAGCAGATCCAGAAGCTCACATGTCGCGGATGTGACGCATTGTGAGCTTGTAGATGAGCTATTCTCAGTGCACGACGCCCACACACAATTAAGTATAACCCAAGCGGTATGTCACATTTAGTTCGACAGGGTGTCCCTCTCACAATAGAACGATGGCATTCAGATTAGAAATCAGCAAAGTTGCAGTTCAAAGTCACGCCAAATACATCAGCTAGTTTGTTTCCATGTCAAACTCTACCATAAAGGAGGCATGTCATTTGTGACACGCTAACTTCTGTGGGAATGGGATTTTACAGCAACACTTGGACTCCTGTAATAGTGTCAGTCTACTGTAGTTATTACGGTAAAAGTGGGTGGAGTAGAGGGACAAGGCTGGTAGGAAACTCAGAGCAGTACACATCTACGCCTTTTCTTAGGTTCAGGGGGCTCCAGTGCCGCCAGTATGGCCTCATCAAACACATTCTTTAATCCTTTCTGTGGAAACAAAACATTCACATTCAAAAACAGTACTACCTCTCAGAAATCATTGGTGAACACGGCCAGGGAATAGATAGATTAAAATTCCACTTGGACTGGAGCAGAGGACTTTATTCAAATTCAGTACAAGATTCCCCCATAACCATCAACTTGTCTGTATAAGGACAAGTGCTAATGGAAAACTTTCATCTGGCAAGGGAAAAAGAATGGATCTAGAAATACAGACAGGATATCGAATAAAACCTGATTTATACTTAGTTGTGAAATAGCAGATCTACAAGATCTGTTGTGCTGTCACGCACCAACAAATGCCAATCTACAAGGTCACATCAGCAAGCTTGAAGATCTGCTATTTCCACGCACACAACTAAGTATAACTTTGGCTTAATAGCTTTGTAAGGACACAAACAAAATAGTATAACCCGGAGTTAGTAACAGAATTAAAAAATGAAAATACATCTACGATGCACAACCAAATGTAAACGTTTATTCATACTTCATCGCACAACTCTCAGTGCGACAAAAATGAAGTACCCTACTATTCAACATCATATGATCATCAAGTGACAAAGTATAAATTAAGCCGGTATTGAGAACAAAGAGAGATGAAAAGTAAAGATTGGCACGGTTATGATAAAGGACAAGGCAGCATGGGCGAATTGAGATTAGACCGAGTTCAAACAAAAGCAGACATGAACAGAAGATGGTGGAGTGTTAATAGGCATACATTTCAGATGGGCATTGTGATTATTTCGGTGACAAAAAGACATTTCTTTACTGTGAATAAGCAGCAGACAAGAGGCAAAGCGATACTGAAGGAGACATCAGAACAGACAGCACTTTCTCTTTCTCTGAGTTTCAGGGGGCTCTAAAGCGGCTAGGATAGCCTCATCGAAAACGTTCTTCAGTCCTCGCTACAGTAGGAGAAAAGGGGGAGGAGATAGGTGAACAACACTGGAGTTAGAGGCCAAGTCGGAAGGAGTTAGCAAAGAAGACAGCCCGAGCACACCGTCAATGTCAGACAGGTGGAAACCTTTCATGTCCCAAAAAAAAACAAAAAACCTGTGTTCCAATGGATACAATGTATTTATTTAGTCACAAGCTCTTGTTAAAACTGTATTGGTTAAATATGAATAAAACCCAAAGGAAAGAACTAACCCCTTTCAAGCTGGCGTCCCTATACTGGCCATGTCACTATAGGTGAAACTTTAAAAAGAATATTCCAAATATTTCCCAAAATAGCAAAATATGGATAAGGTTTCTGCCCCAGTGACCAGTTTTTTTGCAGGGTTAAGCTGGCAGCATACTTTATTACTTTTTTACTTTATTTTCTTTTAAGGGGACAAAATAGTTTTATACGCGGCTCCGCTTTGCGTGCTGAATGTTAGACCATGCATTGTATACAGTGCTGGAACCGTGATTTTTGACACCTGGATCTGTGGCAATGTTTGGCTAGTTAGAACATCTTGGAGGTGCAAGAACTACAAATCTTTGTTTCCCTTGTTCCCTCTTTGAAACCCTTGTTTCTACAAGAAGTATGCTGCAGGCAGCATTAATGCAATTGTCTAATAGTGCTGGGCGATATGGACAAAATCTAATGTTTTTTGGGGTTTTTTTTACCAAATACCTTAATATCAATATTGTGACAAACTGACAATATTAGTTTGTCAAAACTAGCTGATCAAATAGCCGATCTACCGCTCACAACACATTGTAATCAAAAGGGGATGCTTTGTGAACTTGTACAGCTATTTCTATAATTATTTTAATATAGGGCTTAGGTTATTAAAACCAGGAAAAAAAAATATAATATATAGAAAATCATTTTACCTTTTCTAGTCGCTCATCATCATCATATCGATATAATATCAATACTGAGCTCTACTGTCTGACATTCATATGACACAAACATACCTCACCAACAATGTAAAATGTGATTTGATTTGTTGAATTTAAGGTCTTACCTGTGTCAGAGCTGAACACTCAACGTATTTGACAGCCTTAAGGTCCCGGGCCAGCTTCTCTGCTGTCTCAGGGGTGATGGGTTTCTGCTTGTTCTTGGCCAGCTTCTCCACTGTGGAGGGATCATCCCGCAGGTCTATCTGGGTTCCTACCAACAGGAAGGGGGTCTTGGGACAGTGGTGAGTTATTTCAGGAACCCACTGTTGAAAGACAGAGGCACAAATATTGTTAATTAAAGATGATTTATTCATTTATTGAAACCGCAATCACAGCAATGGGGCAGGGTTTGACAGCATGGATCATTGCAACCGCCAAACACCGCAAAGGTGCATGTCATTTACCCGGCTATGAGCTCTCATCCTGGGCATGGACAGTAACATTTACCCGGCTATGAGCTCTCATCCTGGGCATGGACAGTAACAGTGCCATGACCCGCCTGGACGTCACCTCACTCAGACCACAAAGTAAAAAAACAAGGCAGAATAGAGCTTCTGTTACTGCATTGCCTTTGTCTCCCTCAAATGTCTACATTAAACATGCACCACTGCCCTCTAGTGTCTAGATTCAATAATGAATCATAGCTCTGTGTGGAACATTGAGATTTGAGAGTGACAGGTGCATGTGCAGTGGTTGGTACTTGGTACCTGCTAATGTAATCACACATTGCATTTTTAGTTTGAGAATTAATTAATATTGGACCTTTGATAAAATAAAATAAAAGTACACAAAAAAGGAATTCATTCTCTTTTTTTGGGGCATCTATCCATGTCCCGAATATGACCACAGATATGCTCCAAAAGGGTGAAAAACACATTTTTCATTTCAGCTCATCTTGAATGCCCTTGAGAGAACAAAGTTATTTTTACATTTGACAGAGGACAGTTGGTACATTAAGCAGCAGCAGCAAGGCAGGTTAATCATCAAACATATGGATGGCCAGAAGCTTAAAGGGACAGACGATTGGACTGAACTGATGGAACAGGCGTTATCAAAATGAATCCAGGATTAACATATTTTATGCATGACACAATAAGAAAATTCATCTATTTACATTGTTGTACTCAAACAACTGGTTTAGTGATGTATAACGGAAATATATTTAATGCTATTTACAACAAGACAATACTTGTCTTTGTTCCATTATAATACAATGAAAAGATGTGTTTTTATCGCTGGGCAAAAAAGGGTTTTTCAAATTAAGTACCGCTTTACTCCCAGACTTGCAGACTGCAGACTGCAGAAGAAAAGAATTCCAAGGCACAAAATACAAAGGATTTATTTTGAGCAAGGCAACAATATGACCAACGTGTATCGAGTCTATCGACCTAGAATGTCTTGCAGGGTCTGTCTGGTATTATGCAATTTTGTCTCTCTGTCTGGGTTCAGATAACTTGAGCATTTACGATTACCATTTACCATTTTATGACCTTATTTTAGAATAATTTACAGTCAAAATTAAATCAAACGGCATTAATTGTATAATCTATAGAACAATTGACATTAATCAATTATGAAAATGATTGATAATAATCATATAGGCCTACAAATAATCAAATCGTAACATGATATTTTCGTGGAATGTTAACCCGTTAACTAGGGATGCACCGAAAGGGAAATTCTTGGCCGAAACCGAATACCAAATATAGGAAACAGTTGGCCGAAAACCGAATACCGAATATCCGAATATGATTAATATTATATATAGTTTTTCCTACCATTGCTGTCATGGCCGTACCTTAAAGCTACCTGATTTATGGCAAAATAAATGGTTATGGCAAAACTTAACTTAAATAATAATCACTATTATGGGTCCATAAAACATTTATTCAGCTCTTTTGAATGCATTAATTGCATACACTATTCGGCGATATATTTTCTGCCTATTTGGGCCGAAACCGAATAGGCCGAAAATGCATTTTTAGCCATTTTCTGCCCCGTTAACCCATTAAATAATGACCTTTAATTGACGTAGATCTCGGCCAATGGCGGTATAAGTGTTAACACCAGGAAATATCAGATAAGAGTATGCATTTGCATCACTTTTCCACAGGGACACGCCCCCCTCATCTAGACTGAGTGGCAAAACATTCCCCCCCCCATTCACTTGTTAATTGATTGTAGAACAGCTTCCCACCCAATAACGAGTTACATGAGTTACGTTTTCATTGTTTAATTTGCATTTTTTTATACGTTTTAAGTCTTACGGGTTTCCATCAGACAGAGTAGGATAGATGACGTGTTTTGATCACGTCATCGGAAAAACATCCGTCGTACTGGCATACAAAGGGTTCTGGGAAATTGTGGCTTAATGTATTCCAATGGCGGCGGTGGCGTGCAGGGGGGCGCGTTCCTCCTCCGCTTTGTTGTTGCCACTTTGGATCATTTTTCAACACTACGACAAGCAACTACACCATTTTAAAGCAGATTCTCATGAAAAGGAACGATGATGGCGTGGTCGTTCTTCAAAAGTTAAATCCAGACAGTGAACGTGGCATTGCGATGTAATTAATTCCGCAGTCAAACTGTTAAGCAGCATGGAGTATTGGAGTTTGGAAGTGCTCGTTGGAACTCACTCAACAGTTCTGCGTTACAGATAATGCAGGAGGCAGCAGGACATTGCGTTATTGAAAACGAGCGCTTCCAAACTGATACTTGTAAAAAAGAATCACCTGCACGGAAGTTCTTGACATAAAGTATCTCATAACATGTCTATGGTGGATTTTTATGAAACAAAAATGTTGCAGATAGAAAGACGATAATTCAAGCTTTCCGTACAGCTGCAATGTTGGTGAGTTTAACGTCATTAGATGTGTCAAGTCCTTTTTAGCTACTAAGTAGGCGTTCCCGCATAACTTCCAGGTACGATGATGTCACGCACATAGCCTCTCACAGTGAGCTTATACTTACTGTATATCTGCCATTTTAGAAAAGTCTTGAAAGGGTTTGAACATCATTTAGAATTATGAAAAAGAAGAACTACTGATTTGGAAGGCAATTTGCAGACTCGGCCTCAGGTCTGTAATGGGCTAATAACCTGGAGGACAGGTGAACAGAATGGACCAACCTTCTCTTTCACGTTCTCAAAGGAGGAGGGTGAAACCACGGAGAAACAGACCAAGAACACATCTGTCTGAGGATAGCTCAGTGGTCGTAACCTGTCATAGTCCTCCTGGCCTGGCAACAGAACAGCAATAACAACATGTCACAAACTGGCAAACTTCTTCCAGATGACAGTAAAGTGACTTAACGTTTTTAATGCCTAAAGAAGTAGAAATGACGATTACTCAAAAGTAATCAACACAAACTACTGTATAATATAAAAACTGGTAAAACGTGGTCAAATTGTCAAATAATAAAAGAAAGAGGAAAAATTGTAAAAAATTTAAAAATTGCCAATCTACAAGCTCCCAATGCCTCGCATTGCGAGGCGTTGTAACCTTGTATATCTGATTTGGCATTTTATTTTAAATGTGAATTTCTTTTCAATTGTTTGTTTGAATTTCTTTTGAAAATTGTTGAAATCTTTCCAAAATAGGGACACCGGATTGAAAAAAGTGGTTAAAGCCCGTTTTGTACCTCTTTGTATGAAGGTAGCCGAAGTATATATAACTAAACCTAAAGTACAGTATGAATCAAGACGTGATAAAGAGTCTTACCTGCTGTATCAAATAATCCTAGGGTGTAGGGTTCACCGCCAATCATTACAGTTACTGCATAGTTATCAAACACCTGGAATCAAACAATGACAATGAAGGAATGACACACTAACGTTCACTCACTAAACTGTAATTAATCAAAAAGAAATGTTACGATTAAAGGGTTTCCTTAACATTTTGCTAGTGTTTCACAGGTCAACAAAACTGTCCACTTGTACTGTACTGTCGTTAATTTACTTGAGTTAAATTAACACTGTTTATTATTTCTTCATGGCATACTTTTGAGTGCAAAGGGATATTTTGTGTACTCACTGTTGGTACATATTCAGAGGGGAATTTGTTGGTTGTGTATGAAATCAATAGACAGGTTTTTCCCACGGCTCCGTCTCCAACCACAACACATTTGATAGTCTGCATGTCTGCGTTTACAAGACCTGATGGAGAACACACACAATTACCATGATGTTCTCAGCTGAGTCAAGTAAGTCACATCACATTACGTTGCTGCTTATCAGGCAGAAACCTTGTATGTCCATAATTTAACTTTTTATGTTTATCATAAATGTCCTACTTTGTCACAAGCCTGTCACACAAAAATATCGATCTACAAGCTCAGAAGCTTGCAGCTCTGCGGATTTGACATTTTAAAGTGAAAGTGTGTCTGTAACAGGGGGTTGACACTAAGGTCTCAGAGACACTTGCCCACTTACCTGCAAGTACAGGTCATGTTCTACTCGCCCAAAGGTAATGGCCACTTGCAAGTAAATTGCAAGTAAATTGTTCACTATAAAACACTTGTACTTTCTGGGGGTGTGTGCGCGATAAAAATAAAGTCACAGCTCAATATTATAATTATGCCAAATAACTACTTCATAGCTATGAATACATTCCACAGACCAGCAGACAGAGCGCTCGGGCTACATTCAGGTGTTTAGACAGAAATCATGTGTTTATAGACAATAGCCTGTGACTTAATAACTACATTGGATGATCCATTCCCTGGAAAAGACTGACATACAAGGTTTCCTCCAGATGATTTATTTGTATAGGACATTTTACACACAGCAAACTCAGTGCTTCTCATTTAAAAGATACAGATTTAAAAATGTATACGTTTATTCCTTATACACCGGCTC
>NC_139705.1:40809507-40934507 GCF_964188405.1 Protomyctophum parallelum
AGTGAGTATCATTGTCACAGAACCCCCTGATCCTGCTGTCACCAGTGCTGGAGCAGAGAGCTGAGCTGAACCCGCTTCCAACCTCATTAGTATGAGCAGATTGAGGAACGGAGCTACAAAATGCACAAAAACAACATTTCACCAACATCAAAGGATACAAATTCAAGCATTCCTCTATTCTGCCATTAGGGAGCTATTTCAAATCCCTAACAAAATGCCCTCATTACCTTTGAGGAAGCTCATGTGAAGCCCACATATCTTCATGATGTGGATGTGAAGGAGCCTGCAGAAAACTATTTACAGTATACTGTAAAAAAAGGGACCCCACTCCTTCCCCTTTCCTAGTCTTGAGCAACGCTGTGGGACTTAGATGTGTGTGTGTGTGTGTGTGTGTGTGTGTGTGTGTGTGTGTGTGTGTGTGTGTGTGTGTGTGCGTGTGTGTGTGTGACTGTGTGTGTGTGTGTGTGTGTGTGTGTGTGTGTGTGTGTGTGTGTGTGTGTGACTGTGTGTGTGTGTGTGTGTGTGTGTGTGTGTGTGTGTGTGTGTGTGTGTGTGTGCTGGATATGAGTCATGAGAACACAATCTTGTTTCAGTTGTTTGGAACAGAGACCAGGCTTTCCTCCGAGGTGGAAAGCCTGGTGAGGCGAGGTTATAAATGCACAATGTCTCTGTGTGTACGTGTGTGTGTCTGTACTCAAGGGACACAGACATAACTAGAAATGCACTCTGTTGAGCTGCCAACTTGCGGCAGCTTAATATGCCGTGTATGTTACCAGTCGGCTAAAGGTAGCCTGGTTAATAAACCAGACCGAAACAGCCGTTGGCAAAAAAAAAAATTGCCTGCCGGCGGATTACGGTCTGGAGAGGCTCAATTGTACGCCCATTTCCTACACCAGAGAAATGGGGCGGCCAATCGGGACACGATCTGCAATATGGGCGGGCTTTGGTACAGTGACTTTCAATGCTTGAGACCTTTGACTGACAGTAGCTCTGACCAATTGCGTCAAAGAGAAAATGTTTCAACCCGCCCCCCTGGAAATGAAATCCAAGCTGAGCCTCCTCAGACTAATATCCCGCGGTCCGTGCGATATTAGTCTGGTTTATTAACCAGGCTAGGCTAATGGGCCATGGCCTGATAGGCAAGCAGCAACGCACCTATAGCCTACAAATACAATAGCATACAAACTCATGTTATGAACTGTATGGTGCTAAAATGGTTAACTTACAGACTCCTATATGACCTGAAACGAGAAACGATTTATACTATAGTCACAAGGATGCATGAGACCACATAATGTCCTGTTCTAATGGCTCAACTCCCACATGATCATATGAAAAACTTGGCCCGTTTAGTGAGAGGAATAGTTCATAGGGTATTCACAAATCACAATTACTAAAATTGCCCATAGCCACTTACCCAAATGTCCCCAAAATGTGCTACTTAAAGCATAATGAAATTTAGAAAATATTGGCTTATAATAGGTTATCAATAGTATAGTATAGTAGACCCCTGGGGGACTACTCCAGTGAACGAAGGGTTTAAGTGGCTGAACTAAAGTAAAACCTCTTCTTCTTTTCCAGCCTCTGTGACATTTCCTCAATGTTTTGTAATTGCAGAGAGACACCGTGGGAACAAACAGGCAGGGTTGTCACAGAAACGACCTCTTTCATTACTTCTGCTCTCAAGAACCCAGCAGTTTTCTGCTGAGTCCAGCATATATTTTATTAAATATCACATGCACACAATTCATTGAGATAAAGTGGGCTACCTTATAATGGGCTGTAAAGCGATTAGATTAGGTGCAGATTACGTTATATTACAATGCAAACTCCACTTCATGACATATCACGGCCTGCTTTTGATCGCGTTAAGAGCCAAGCATATTTATCTTTATTATCAAGATTCAACAAGCTACTAAATACTTTTGGAAAAGTATTTTCTTTTTCCGCTTACTTATGTGAGATGTAAGATAACAATTTCTGAAACCTCCTAGCAGGTGTAACAAAAGTACTTTATACAGTACAGAAGCTGACATTTCATTCATATTATTTCTCTTGATTCCCGGCATATGACATTACAAACTTTATATAATAGCATACATTTGACCTCTTGCTTATGCTTATTGCATTATATGAGATAACAGAACATAACAGAACATAACCACTTATATACCCTATATACTTAGTCGACCGGAGGACCCCAGGGCTCTATACTAGATTGCCTTTCCCTTCACACCAAATATATTTGATGAAAATAGCAGATCTACAATTTGGTATTTTCGCCGGATGTTCGTCCCCAAAATATAGACGCTATATGATTCATATGGTTAATAGGTTAATCAAATAATGCTTTTTACAAAACAGCATAGTTGGTGAATTATAGAAAGATATCAGACATGGTAGGCATTTAATATGATCCTATTTTCTAAGATTTCCATATAATCATTATCATTAGTTATTTTATGACAGGCTTTGTTTTTTCTGTGGTTCTGTAATTGCGCTCGTTGGACATTTCATTATCAGTCAAGGAGAAATGCTAAACTCGCAATGTGTGCATGGAGACTAAAGTATGATAGGTAATCATACAGTACATTGGTTCTTATGTTGGCACATTTGATAATCCTTTGTGAAACAATCTTTAGCAAATAAACCTTTTTGGCAAAAGTCCCATGTTAGGAAGAATCGAGCAAACTGTGTGAGTATAAAAGTGAGACCTGTAGACTGAATTGTACACTGCAATCATGGGGAAGGTTCTTATTGTGGCTGGTAAGTTAACTGAAATGCATGTTGTACTTACTTTAGACCTTTCTTGAAATGATAATGTGGTTAAAGGCTTATAGTTCACCCAGAATTTACTTATTTTCTATCAATTACATCAAATTATTGTCTCAATGCAACAAAAACTAAAAATAAAGTGAATTCAAGGCTTCACAGGGTGTGTAATTGATAGAAAATAAGCACTGTTTTGGGCAAACTACTGCTTTAAAGGTGATGTTTAGTAAAAATGAGTGTTAAAGCTACATATCACTTTCACGTATTTAAAAAACATATTATTTTGAGAATTAGTATGGTAGAGTATGCAATTGAATTGAATTGAATGGTGATTGTAGTTGGTCTACCTGCTCTTCTATTGAGATATTTAGACCCAGTGGTACAGTATGGTAGGACCACTACTGGTTAAGTGGTGCATGCCTGAAAGTCAAAAAGCAATATTTCCCTTGAGCAAGCAGCAGGCTCACTGGCAACAGGTTCAGCATTTGCACAGGGGATCCGGGTTAAAATCATCCCAGATCAGAGGACAGGGAAAGTAAAGGGTGCGGCTTTAAATAGCCCTATAGCTATTCTGATCGTGATTATTGCAATAGAGTAGTAACAGCTAGGGGCCTCCCTGTCATTCTCCAGCTCAGGAAAATACATTTAGAAGTCGGGATACTCATTTGATTCAATCAGGAGAGAGAACTCATACACTAAACAAGTGTATTTGGAAGTGGTAAATAAATATAAATAAATCAGCTAGCACCTTTACTGCAGTCATAAACAAAAGATAATTTAAGCTGTAAAATGCAATTAGATTTTAATGGATTTAGTTTAAGCTGACTTTTCTTCTTTTTTCCCAGCTCTGGCTCTGTTGCTGCATGCGCAGCTCGGTGAGTTTTCTCTACAGTTTCAGAACAATGCACTATTTATTTAATTGGACGGAGGACACATTCAGTCTTCATTGGTCTCTTTTTTATATAACATTATGGATAGTAATGGACATGTGTTATTTGCATAAATCAATACTATTGAGCACCCTTTATGTCTGTGTGTTGGTTAAAACAATATTGAACCAATGGAAAGTAGTGAAAAGTGCTTCAGACAAAACCTCTTAACTCAAGTAATTGCCAATATATATATTATCTGAATACTGTCTTTAGGTACCCTTTTGGCAGCCAAATCAATGCATATCATTGGCATGAAATAGTTTGCAGGGATGTTAAAAGGTCAAATGTATTGCTGTATTTAATGTAAAATGTTGCTTCTGTTCTGCATCCACAGGGTCATCCTACATCCTGTCATGTTACTTCACCAACTGGGCCCAGTACAGACCACCTCCCATGGTCTACTTCCCCACCGACATCGACCCGTGTCTGTGTACCCATCTGCTGTACGCCTTCGCCACCATCAAGAACGGCAAGCTGGCCACCTATGAGTGGAATGATGTGACTCTGTATGGACAGTTCAACGCTCTGAAGAACCAGTGAGTCACAAGGACGCATGCACGCACGCACGCACGCACGCACACACGCACGCACGCACGCACGCACGCACGCACACACACACACACACACGCGCACACACACACACACACACACACACACACACACACACACACACACACACACACACACACACACACACACACACACACACACCTTTTAAATACAAAACTCTATTAAGTAAGGTATTTCGAATTAAGTACTGAAGTTGTACGATCAGAATCTATTCAAAGCACAGAATAACGCTAATACAAAAAATATACTGTATATGTTATTGTATTATAATGATTGATGCATTTAATGTGTAATGTTTGTAAAGGCATATTATAACTATTTGATATAGTCCACTGCTGGACAGCTTGTGACCGCCTCCCCCTCCAATATAGGCAATATGGACATTATGTATAATAATACACCCTAATCTGTAATCTATATATTGTTAATCTCAATCTTCAAAGTAACAAGAAAATATTTGTCTTCAAAATGTAGTGGAATAGAAGTAGCCAATAAAGTAGCAGAACATGTAAATGCTCAGGTAAAGTACTGTGCAAGTCCCACAAAACTGTACTCAAGTACAATACTTATACAAACATAAATGTACTTAAGTTATTTTCCACCATGGAACTACAGAGGTAATATGTCATATTTGATGCAGTTCATAATCACTGTGGCATAAAATGTATTTATTGTTGGGCAGGAATGGAGACCTGAAGACCATGCTGTCTGTTGGAGGATGGAACTTTGGCTCTGCTGGGTGAGTGGCTGATGTGCATACATCTTCTATACAATGAACCTACTGTATATTTTCAATTAAAACAAACATTATTTGATATAATCTTTCATTGGTATAGTTTTCAATATAACCACTCCACACATATGTGTTTTTGGACGACTTCTCTATCTCGTATTTTAGCCGGTAGTGTCTGTTAGCGACACTCGCACCAAAATAACAATACAAGCATCGGAAATGCACAAGAAATTACATTGATGTTACATTCCAAAATAACCTCTGTGCCAGGACAATGCAGCGTTCATTTTGGTTTGAAAACTGAATGACTTTAATCAATCTATGCTCCACTGACAGGTTCTCCCAAATGGTGTCCAACTCTGCTAACCGTCAGACCTTCATTGACTCAGTCATCTCCTTCCTGAGGATGTATGAGTTTGATGGACTCGACATCGACTGGGAATACCCAGGAAACAGAGGAAGCCCATCTCAGGATCAGCACCTGTACTCCGTTTTCCTTGCGGTTCGTTAGCAGCCACATCTAAGTTAAAATAAGTTATGCTTGATATGATACATTTATTTAATACTTTACCCAACAAATGAATAATGGCGTGTTTACATCCATTTTCCACCAGTTATCTGGAGTTGGGTCACAGAGGTAAGAGTTTTTAGCAGAGAATACCAGACTCCCTTTCCAGGGCTACATACAGTAATTGGCTAACTCTGGGGGATCCCTAGGCGTTCCAAGGCCAGTGTGGTTCTTGGTCTGCTCCGTGGTCTCTTCCCAGTGGGGAAAGTGCTTGGAAAACTGACCTGGGGACCACCCAGGAGGCATTAGATGCTTCCTGACATATAGATAATAATAATAATAATAATAAAACTTTATTTGTATAGCACCTTTCATGACATCAAATGCAGCTCAAAGTGCTTTACAGAACAATGGAGAATAAAATAAAAGCAAAGCATAAAAGAAAAGCAAGGCAACGACATTAAAAAACAAGCAGTAATGCAATACAGTGAGGACATGAATAACAAAAAATATAAGATCACTTAAAGGCAATGTTGTAGAAGTCTTGAGCTGAGCTTTAAAAATGTCTACAGAGGCTGCCTGACGAAGGTACAGAGGGAGCTTGTTCCATGCCGATGGCCCGTAGAAGCAAAAAGCTGCTTCCCCGTATTTTTTAGTTGCCATTTTTTTAGGCAAAGCGAGCAGGCCAGCAGTGGAAGACCTTAGCGGGCGGTTTGGGACATATTTAGGCAAGCAGTCATGTAGGTAGGAAGGTGCGAGACCATTGAGGGCTTTATAGACAAGTAAAAGAATTTTAAAATCAATCCTAAAAACAACCGGAAGCCAGTGCAGTGATGCCAAAACTGGAGTAATATGTTCTCTCATCTTAGTTCTAGTTAAAACTCTGGCTGCTGCATTTTGGACAAGTTGTAATCTGTCAGTTGTTTTCTTAGGCAGTCCTGAAAAAAGTGCATTGCAGTAATCAAGCCGAGAGAAAACAAAGGCGTGGATTAGCGTTTTTGCATCGTCCAAGGACACATAGGCTCTGATTCGTGCAATATTTCTAAGGTGAAAAAAGGCAATCTTGGTAACATGATTAATGTGTGAATTAAAATTCAATTCGGAATCAATAATAACCCCCAGGTTCTTTACTGTACTGTTACTGTCTACAGTCAGGTTGCCAAGTCTGCTTAATATTGATTCTTTCTGCTCACTAGAGCCGATTATGAGAACTTCTGTCTTGTCCTCATTTAGCTTGAGAAAGTTCTCACTCATCCAACATTTGATGCTAGACAGACAGGTAAGCAGCGGGTCTAAAGCACAGGGATCATCTGGAGCCACAGATAGATATAATTGGGTATCATCAGCATAGAAATGAAAATTGACTCCGTGATTGGCAATGAGTTCGCCCAATGGCAGTATGTACAAGGAGAAAAGCAGAGGGCCAAGAATCGAGCCCTGTGGAATACCAGAACTGATGTCGTGTTTGTCTGAGTCAAACTCGGCTAGATTGACAAAGTAACTTCTGTTTGATAGGTAGGAGGAAAACCAGGACAGGGCCGTACCAGACAGGCCTATCCAGTGCTCCAGACGCTGTATTAAAATTGAGTGATCAATCGTGTCAAATGCAGCCGTTAAATCTAGAAGTAAGAGAACGGATACATGTTTCTTGTCAGCAGACACCCTCAGATCATTCATTACTTTTACAAGTGCTGTTTCTGTGCTGTGGCCTTTCCTAAAGCCAGATTGGAATTTGTTGTGCACATTATTGTTCTGTAGAAACACATCCAATTGATGAAAGATACATTTTTCTAAAACCTTGCCCAGAAAGGGTAGATTTGAAATGGGTCGATAGTTACCCAAAACAGAGGGATCAAGATTGTGTTTCTTGAGAAGGGGCTTAACTACAGCAGTCTTCAGTGAGTCTGGGAAGACGCCTGATTGTAGAGAGCTGTTTACAATTTTTAGGATATCTCCAATCACACTGTCTAAGACTTCTTTGAGAAAGTTGGTGGGAATTGTATCTAATGAACAGGAGGATGATGTCATCTGTGATATAGTTTTGCGGAGTTCGTCTTCCTCAATTGCGCAGAACGATGATAGGCTCCCCCTGGAGAGATCTACCATGGGACCATTAGCTGCTGTTTGAAGGGATAGGATGATTGAATCACGTTAACTGTCTCCTCTCCATGCAAAGGAGCAGTAAAGGATGTCAGCTACCCCATGTGAAAACAGTGCTACTACTTGAATTTAAAAGTCTTGTGTTTCTGTTTCAGTAGTTCAATCAATACTATATTCTCTTCTACCCGATGACATTAATTAAACAGGAGCTGAAATCTGCCTTCGAGGCCGAGGCTAAGAAGACCAACAGACATCGTCTCCTGGTATCCGCTGCTTTGGCCGCCGGCAAGGGCACCATTGACTCTGCTTATGAGATTGCCAGCATTGGCCAGTAAGCATGTGACGATATAATACATATTATGTCCTTGCACTCTGTTCGCCTTCTAATAATATTCGCAATTTCCTTATTGATTAGAGTTACAAAACGTAACTAAGTTTCAGATTTTCATTCCTATTCTGTTGATGTGATGAATGTATGGTGGTGCTCACATGCTCTTCTCCACATCCCAGGTCTCTGGATATGATGAACATCATGACTTACGACTACCACGGATCATGGGACCCCTTCACAGGCGAGTGCAGCCCCCTGTTCAGGGGCCCCAACGACGACGGTGGCTTCATCTATTTCAATATTGTGAGTAGAAAAATGTCTGCAGTTCAGTGGGGATTGCCACACATGTACAATGTAGAAAAGTATATAGAAATACCACAGTGTAGACATATCTGGATATTGACTTAAAAGTACAAAAGTATTAGGATCAAAATAATTAAAGTATCAAAACAAATTAGGCCTACTCATATAGATTAGACATTATTTCAGAATAATAAGTATTACTTATACTTCATGTAGTATAATTAATGATAATGTATTGTTGGTTATATTTTATATTGCTAATCTCATCCTGCAAAGTAATTGAGTTATCACATACTGTAGTAGTCACACATTTGCCATGTAGTATCGTATAACATGGAAATAGTCAAGTAATACTAGCATCTCGAAATTACAGTATAGTTACAGTAGAGTAAATCAATTTGGTTAATACTTTCTACTACTGAAAAGTGCAAATGTTGAAAACCGAAAACATGATAGCGTTTTGTTAAATACCTGTTTAACTGCAACACTGTTGTGCTTTGTTCCAGGACTACACCATGAACTACTACAAGAACCAGGGCGCCCCAGTGGAGAAGCTGCTAATTGGTTTCCCAACCTATGGTGCCTCATTCACCCTCAGGAACCCTGCCGTCCATGGCGTGAAAGCCCCCATCGCTAAAGCTGGAACTCCAGGGAAGTACACCCAGGAGGCTGGAGAGCTGGCTTACTTTGAGGTACGTGTACGGTGACCAGATGTCTCAGTTTGACTGGGATTCATTTCCACAGGTTCAAGTTAGTTTCCAGAGTTCCGACAAATATCTCTAAAACACTACAGAACTGTTCCAGCTTTCACCATAGTCAAAATAATAACACTTTTCAGTCTGTATGTTTGTCATGTTGAAAGGTGAAGTCACTAGGTGTGCTACAGTAAATACTAAGCTAAATTCAAGAGAATCTAGTATAGAGCCCTGGTGGACTGCAGTCCACTAAGTATATAAATATTAAATATATATATAGGGTTTACATGTTGCTAATAAAGTTTTCGTCAAAATTACAGATCTGTGGATTCTTGGAAGGAGCAACTCAGGTTTGGAACTCACCTCAGGACACCCCATATGCCTACAAAGGAAACCAATGGCTGGGCTATGACAACGAGAAGAGCTTCCAGATCAAGGTAAGGAAGCAATAGCAATTCATATGCATGTACATGTTGTACATGCCATGCCATGATAATATAATACTATACAGTATGTTTGTGATAGGTTGAAAGCACTGTTTTGTTAACTTATATGCAATAAGCATAACATATCACTGAAATCAACACGAAATAGTGTATTTAACCACAATGACAACATTTGTTAAGTGCTTTGTTATTTCTTCTTTCTGCTTTTCTCAATTATTGAGAGTTGAGACTTTTATTGATCCCTGAGGGACACCAGTAAACAAATGAATTGTTTCAAGTATTTAATTGCCACTAATTGTAGTCTTTTTTTTTTTTTTTTTAAGATATTTTTTTGCGGCTTACGCCTTTATTGATTTTTTAAGGGACAGAAAGTAGGCTGACAGGAAACGGGAGAGAGATGGGGGGATGACATGCGGTAAAGGCCGTGTCGGGTCCGGGAGTCGAACCCGCGGCACACCGCGACTGGATCACCAGTCCGGTGCCCAGACCGTTACGCTACGGCCTGGGCCCTAATTGTAGTCTTGACTCATTTGATGGGAGCAAATGCATGTGAATATTCTCAATCCTTTTCATTTAAAGGATCTCCAGTTTCAAACTGTACATGTATTACCCCATGCACGAACCCCCATAACTCTCAGACTTATAGACCTGTAATGGTTGGTCCTTTGGTTCCTAACTATCAATAATCTACCTGGAGACCCCCTGGACCCTCAGAAGGACCCCAAGGGTTCCCAGCCCACTGAGCCCAGTCCCCACGTTGAGAACTGCTGCTGTATGGGACATCTCATGCATATTTATCATAATATTTCAGTATTGTTTATTCATGACCTGTCTGTAGGTTGACTGGCTGAAGAAGAACAACTTTGGTGGTGCCATGGTGTGGACCCTCGACATGGATGACTACAAGGGCACATTCTGTAACCAGGGAAAATACCCTCTGATCAATGTTCTGAAGAAGAGCCTCGGTCTGGAATCAGCATGTAAGAATCTAAATCTAAAATAAAGGCCCTGATCTACCTGAAGTACCGATGTGAAAGCTATGTGCACACATTCTGAGATCTAATCACCTTGGGAAAACGCCCTGGGTTTAGGGCTTAATTTGTTGCACAATTATCACTATATCAAAAATATGCAACATTATAATACAAACAATACATATAAAAGTGTTGATGTGACGTAAACTAATCAACTATAATACTTATTTCCAGCTTGCAAAGCTCCAGCCACACCCCTCCCCCCAGTGCCAGGTGCTTCCACAACCAGTGGTGGCGCTACCACTACAACAAAACCAAACCCCATCCCAACCAAGCCCAGCGGAGGTGGCGGATCCAGCGGAGGTGGCGGATCCAGCGGAGGCGATTCCGGCTTCTGCCAAGGAAAGTCCGGTGGGCTGTACCCAGACCCAACAAACAAGAATGCGTTCTACGAGTGCAGCCAGGGCAGGACCTACCTCCAGCATTGTTCCAGTGGCCTGGTCTTCGACACGTCCTGCAAATGCTGCAACTGGGCCTAAAAGCCATGGTTACAGATTGACTAGTTAACTGCTCAAGAGGCAGGAAGCCTCTCTGTTTTGCATTTGTTAACTCTTCAGATGGATAACTATGTTTAATGTGACTCTGTCCTCTTGAGTGGTTGATTTAGAAAGCAATCCAATAAACATTGCAGTTGCTGAAAATGTTTTGTATTCACTTTCTTTGCTGGTGATGATTATATCAAGTGCAATGACACAACCATAGGTGCACACACACACACACACACACACACACACACACACACACACACACACACACACACACACACACACACACACACACACACACACACACACACACACACACCTTTTAAATACAAAAGCTCTTGCCGTTTTAATGCACATGTCATCATTTACAGAATCTCAACAAAGTCACACCAGATTTACGAAACAATACATTTATCTGCAATAATATTGTTGGACATCTTTGATTTACATCTAAGAAATAATGAGTAATAAGAGTTTGAAGTTACTATCCCTAAAAGTAGCAAAATATTGATGACTTCCTTAAAGCTACAATCCGGGACATAATCCTTGACTTTCACTACATTATGCTGACACATTTCGTCTTGTTTGGAACATTATTTTAACCAATCTGTAGGGTAGAGTAAGTAAGTATGTACTAAAGTTAATGTTAAGCGGACAACATAATACATTGCAGCACTTTACTGTAATTCGATATCATTGCATTTATCTCTGTCGGTTAGGGGGAGTAAGAGAGTAAAAAAGTAAAAAGTACATAATACGTATATGGATTGTAGCTTCAACAAATTATTTTATATCAAGCACAATAAAAAGTTGTGCATTCTTCAAGTGCTTACAGGGAAACACTCAGCTGCTCTGGTTGTGGTTTTCTTCTTTCTGCTCAATGGTTTGGGTAGAATTATTAAATACAACTGTTGGCTCCTCCACCATGGCTGTCTTTTTGGATGTTCCTTTTGGAAGGAGGGCAGGGTGGGAAAGAAAGAGATATATGAACCAAGGGCAGTTTTATCATGAGCACAATTACTGATTATAGCAATGGTTTGAGAAAGCTAATGAGTAATATAACCCTACACCCAAATGTGTGTAAAGCCTGACATCTAGTTGTGAAGTAGGGTAATGCACCATCTGCCACAGGGCATTCTCTATGAAGCAGCAGGCAAAGCTCAATTATTGATCATATATCAAAAAATTGTTTGGAGAACAAGGATGTATCATTGTTTGCCTAGAAAAAGTCATGATTTTTGTTCTGTTTTCTTCAGTGGTAAATTCATGTTCATGTCCTTCATGTTTTAGTGGGCCTTTAGCACTCTATGGGGCGTCGTCACCTGGCTCCAAAACAAGACAGCCGCTGCATTATACCCAGCTTTTCACCAGTCAGGCAGGCCTCCCATAGATTTGGGGTTAGTAAATAATAATGAAAGATGTACCTGTGAGGTAGTTTTTGTGCATCCGATGGAACAGCAACAGAACGAAGAAGAGGATGAAACCAGCACAGCCAATGACCACCCCACAGAGCAGGAAGCTGTAGCTGCCTTCAGTCTGAATAATCTGCACAGAAATTAAGGTTGAACACGAATTAAACATAGGGATTTCTTCTCAATCTCTGCTACGATTTGCTTCGTTTTTTTTGTTGGAATCAACCAATTAAAACCCATACTGTATACTTGAAAGGAGTTCACCAAGGCTCTATAGTAGTAAGGTCCCCTATTTTCCTTCTATCTATCTTCATTGTAAGCAGATCTACAGACCACAACTTGTAGATCGGCTATTGTCATTAAATCCTCACCCCCAGAATATGGTTCATATGGTTAAACTACTATAAATCTGTGTGTGTGCTTGTAGATCTGCCGCAGAATGACAGCCATCAGTCTTACCGATCCAACCACAACCTGCATCACCATCTCCCCCATCCCTGCGCTCGTCACCAGGACAGACGTCGCACATCCTGAATGGAAAAAAAGAGCGTACAGCTTTTATTTACTGTGTCTGTGCCTTTACAGTCTTCATTCATTTCAATTTACAGGCCACACTGTCGCTTTTTCAGATCTGATCTTCAAGCTAACAATGAGTCGCCGACAACACAGATTATAAATAAGGCGCTATTGTGTTATTGATTATTATGAAATTGTGTTTAGCTACCCTGTTATCCCATCTTGGGGCCGGAACCCCTTTTGGTGTTAGCATTATGTTATGCTTTAGCTATTGAAAAATAGCAGATCTACAAGCTCATACGAGCTTGTAGGTCTGCTATTTTTTGAAAAATCGAAGAGCGACTGACATAGAAACATAGCTTTTTCAGAAAACTGTCAGGATGTAGAAGACATTCTTTTAATCTGATCTCACTCAAAATGGGTTATATATACCTTGGTAGTCGAGGATATCTTCAGTATAGGCCACCATGCAGGGGAATATGCTGCTGAGGAACAGGCCACACAAGCAGGTGCCAATAAACAGAAAGACGTTGCTTGTGTAAAAGATAAGCAGCAACAACACGGTGACAATGACGCCCGCCTGGAGGACACAGAGGACAAAGCACCGTCAGCAACACAGAAACCTAAGGGTATCAGTCAACACTTGAAGTGGAACAGCGTTATGCGTCATAGTAACGTCTGTCTCTGCCTTCCCTACAACACCGTGAACACGACCTATAGCTTTCCTCGGTGGGGAATGACCTCCCCCACCAGTTAGGAATGCAGGCTCACTCCCTGCAGTCTGAAAACTAAACTCTTCAGACTGACTCCTTATTGCTTGTATCACTTTTTGTGTGTCATCGCCTGTATCACTTCTTGTTGTCTATTTGTTTCATAGATGGTAGTTATATCAGGAAGATGTTCGCATATTAATAATATATAATAGATACAGTAGACATATCGTTGCCGTCGAGAGGAAACCTCATACCTCAATTTTTGAGGTTTTTGTTTTTGTTTTCTCCATAAATCAGTGCTATTACACACCTGTCTGTGTGTTGTTTTGAAAATATTGAACCAATGGAAAATAGTAAAACACGTATTGGACAAAACCTCTTAACTCCATTGGACCCTCAAACCGTCACAGCTAACTCCACCACCTCTCTCCTTCTCATGCAAGTAATTGACAATTTCTAAAGTCACAATGCCAACTTTGATGAGGCAGTATTGCATCGTTATTCAAATATAGGTGGTTTCTTCCTGACAGGAACGATATACTGTTTGCTTGACCTCAAATGTTATTCAGATAGCATGTCGTTGTTGTAGAACAGATCCACAGATCCTAGTTTCTTGGTAGCACTACATTGTTTTAATGGCATTCTATTTACAAGAAAATGTACCCTGCTATTTGTTCACTAGGGTTAATGACACTTACTCTGATCTTACACTTTATAAGTTTCTCTGGATCTGGCAAATGCCTAAACTGCAAATGCTCAAATGCGTAAACATTCTTAACCTATTTTGGGCGGGAACCCATTTTGGTGTTAGCATTATTATGTTATTCTTTAGCTATTGAAAAATCAGATCTACAAGCTACCTACTAGCGAGTGGCGCGCTAGTAGGTCTGCTATTAGGTCTGCTATTTTTTTTAAATCATGAAAATGTGGCTCAAATCTTTGAATATATACTTCAGAGCGAACATTTTTAACTAAAATATTTGCTTCTGGGGGGGGGGGGGGGGTCCCTGGAACAACATATTTTCAGATGGGGGTCTGTGATAATTTCCGGGGGTCCTTGACATGAAAAAGGTTGAGCACCACTGACATATAAACATGGGTTTTTCAGAATTTTTTTAGGATTTAGAAGACTTTAATGTTAATGATATTTACCAGGTTGAATATGAGCAGCTTGACGGGCTGGATGCGGACAGAGAGTGCGATGGACAGCAGGCGGCCGGCCGTGATGGCCGCCCAGAAGATACTGGCCAGGTAGCCTGCCGTCTTGTTGGGCAGTGACATGGGAGCTGCCACAGCATACGTATACACAAAGCCAGCATACGCACCCTGACAATACAAAAGCAAGAACAAAACACAGATGTTTATGTTTTCTGGGTACGGGTATAAAGGCCAACACTGCACTGTAATTAACATTAATAGATAAATTAAGAAGAAAGATAGCACATTATATTCAAATATTCGCACGCCTCACTTACCACAATACCATCGGTCATGAAGAGCACCATCCCACCCAAGATATGAATCATAAAAAATGACACCGGCAGTCCACGCAGGTTATCGTTCTGACAACAGCCAAAGATATCTCCATGACCTGAAACACAACATACATTTCACCATGCTCAACGTCATATTTTATTCATCTTTTATAAAGGTGCAATCAATCAGTGATATAACTATAATGGATTAATCCTCACCGGAATTTAAAAAAAAAGATATATAGCACTTGGTCGGGGGTGCATTAGTGCACTGGCCTGCCGGGCTGAGGCACAGCTAGGGGCCCAAGAGCTCAGGGGGACCCTAGTCAGAGCCTTTGTGTCAATTGTCACTGTTGTTAACTTCTCAAAGGGCTTAGTCCAGTCATTCATGGAAATAGCAGAGCCCTAATAGAGTCCTATGGAATAGCTTAAACATCCACTTTCTATATATTACAAGAAACCATCATAATGCCTTTTAAGTATCCTGACAGTTTAACAGGGCTTTAGAGGGACATGCGAAGTCTGTGCCAGGGGTCTGTCTCACAATGCGCCTATACTGTCGTGTATACACTTTAATACATGTTTCTGTTTTCTACATGATTGAGTCAGCTCTTGATAAAACGACTATTACTTTAATAAATAAACATTTATTTTGATTCATGATAGGGTAGGAAAGTTCCAAAAACATTGTTGTACATCTACATCGTCATGGGGCAAAACACCACAGGCTGGTGGTACTATCTGTTGTAGTTTTTGACCTGAACTGGAAAACTACAAAATCAGCCTATTGAGCACCGAATTCTGACGTCAATATCGGTAGAGGGTGCAAATCCACAGGTTCATGTACTTTTTATTTGCATCTTAACCCCCATTAGGGGGATTTTAGATCGCCTCATATAAGAACTGTGTTTGAAAAATGTCATCCGGGCCAAAAACAATAGATACCTCCCTGACAATAACGCAGAGACAGCTTGTTTATTTTTGGACCACAATGTTTACATGAAACTATTTAAAGATGACCCCATGTTATTCTCCATAGAGAAATTACTTCCGTGAACCAGGCAGAACCAGGGGATGAGCGAGTGAAGTCGGCGCTCTATGGCCCCTCTGTTCAGAACAATCCTGGACTGGACCTCTTAATGACATACACAAAGGATACAGTGTCTCCTACTGGTACGTCTAAGAAGTGTCTTCCACACAAGCATCTATTCTATTCAGTTGCTTCTTCTTACCTCCAGTTTCCTGTTGTTTTGACTCCAAGTCGAGCCCGTCTGCCCCCTGCTGGTTCTCCATGGCCAGTTCATCTTTATCCAGCAGTGTAGGGTTGGTGCTGGGACAGCATGGGAGCAGCTGTTCTCTGTACATCAGAAACAGCACTGCCATGGGCACCGGCAGCTTTGGGTGGGGTTTACAGATGGACATGAAGTCTCAGCATAAAGTAGTCAAGTCAAAGATTAACCAACTAGAAATAGGTGGTGAAAGGGTCAAGGTCACTGTGTGACCTCACAAAACATGTTCATCAAAGTCCTTCAGGGTCTTCTTCATTCACTACTACATGGTGAGTCTGGACAGACACGGAGATGTACTGTACGTACATGGCAACTGGCTGGTGGAGGCATACAACTGCCTTGCAGTACTTCTAGTATGGTCCAGGACCAGTTTTTTAAGTTTTAGGATGTGTAAAGGACCACTTGACCCGTTTTCGACCTATCGTCATATAATTGGTCCGTACTCTAATAATCATTATAATAGGGTGCCATTTTTGTGTACTCGTTCTGTGTCTCAGAGGCCTCTGGTCTTGACAGTTCACAAACCCGCCTGCCTGTGACATTTTCTTAGCTGAATCAAAGCTTCTAGAAACGGCAGGCTTTCTATTGGAAAGTTAGCATGCTATAATACTGTAGAAGCCATTGTTGTCGCATTCATTAAAAAAATCTAAAAATCTGCCTACCGATGATGTCACTGGTAGGCAGGTTTCTGAACTGCCCACAACACTCCTCTGACTGAGACACAGAGTGAATAGATAAATATGGTACCTTAATGAGCAACATCGAGGACCAATTATACACAGAGTGAATAGATAAATATGGTACCTTAATGAGCAACATTGAGGACCAATTATATGAAGATAGGTGAAAAATGGGTGAAGTGCTCCTAAAGCCAATGGGACGGATTCACAAAGCAATTTACACTCATATTTTGATCGTACTGGCATTTCTGACAATTCCTACGTTGGCTGTCGGTAGATCTGTCCGTTCTGAAGCACGTTAGTAACTTGAGACCATGAACGTCATCACGTCAGTGTTCCCGGGTGCCTTTTATGGTGTTAAATGGGGCATGGAACGCGCAAATGAACATCTCGGGGAACGACCTGTGATCCGCACATTTTGCTTAGAGAAAATACACTCTCCTTTTGTCACTTTATTTACACGTTATTTTCGACCAACGTTCGGGCCCAGTGGTTCTTGACCTTTTCAGGCTGTGAACCGCTAAAATAATCGCATTTGAATTGGGGACACCTCACCCTGACAAACATTTGGAATTGTATTTGAGGTAAGACTTTTTTTAACTCGGTTCCACAGATAAATATCATGAAAATAGCCTGTTTTCAAATATTTTGACTTATTTTTGGCCAATGTTTGACCAGTTTTTATATCATGGGTTCCCAAACTTTTCAGCCCCCGATCCCAAAATAATGCTGCCATTGACCCCAACCTAGCCCCGGAGGGGCATTTTATGCACATAAACGTGCACGTTTGGTGCGCATTTATCCGCACATGAAATGTATTAGGTCTTGGGCTATGTTAGTACTATGTAGGGGTTTTGTAACAATTATGGTTAAAATGTATTTGAAATCATTTACATTGTATTTCAGTCATTCTGTTGAATTCTATTCAGGTATGTCAAATATGTTTGATGACAGAAAATACATTTGAGACCCCACCGTCAGTGTCCCGCGAGTCGCGACTCCCGACCCCACTTTGGGAACCCATGTTTTATATTATAGTTTATTGATTACTTTTGGTCTACTTTCTTTATTTCTTTAAAAAGCTCTAAAAGTCCTTAAATTGTTAACTCTCATCCGGGACCACCCCCCCAACCCATTTAAAAAGATAATAATAGACAGGTTGAGAACCACTGCTTTTAAGCAATGTGTCTGGTCTGTGATTGTGGTGTCAAAACAAATCAAACCATTCCAGTGTCTTACATTGATAAGTGCCATAATCCAGAAAGCAAAGTGCACAATGGACTCCTCCTCTGGCTCTGCGTGGGCGGGCAGGAGGTTCTGGTTGAGGCTGATGTTGTGGAGGACCATGGGACTGTTACGTAACGTGTTCCTGAAGTGATGCATGATCTCAGTGTTGTTCCCAGTGTGGTTCCCGCAGCCCGTCTCTGACAGGAATGGATCTGCGATCAGCGGACTCACCAGGGCTCCGAACCCGATGAAGAAATGTAACGCCTGCAGAGTGCGGGGAGTGGAAACATCGATGAATAACGGCTATTTTTTCTCTCGAGCAGAAATTCTGGCTGAATCGACAATAATAAACTTTGAACCGTTTCAAACATCATTAATAGGTACTGTACTTTCTACAGCTGCAGCACGGCTCTGCAGAAGTCGGTCTGTGTGTCTGTACTGGAGTTAATCTTGCATATACTGTATATTGTGCACACAGGCCAGGATACTTTACATTGTGTTATAGAAGTCAATGGGGCTCTCAGCCATGTCATAGATCTCTAACTTCTTATCCAAGATATATATATATATATATATATATATATATATATATAAAAAAGCATAGTCATGAAGACGATGGATGGAGAGGATGCTGCTACAGTTGATGCTACTTGACTGTTAATGCTATCAAAATCACACACTGTTTTGCAGCCACAAAGCCGCTGGCAGTAGATTGCTAAATTGCTTCTTCCCACAGACAATCAGATATAAATGAAACGATATGAACCATCTGGCCAGAGAACAGAAAAATAAGCTCGGGAAATGCTAATACCCGAGTTTACATTTACACACTCTCAGATTCAGACGAACAATGAGGAGTTTACTATGTAGATTGGAGTCCCATGTCAAAATAAATCATGAATACGTGCTCACGTAGCTTACTCAAAGCATAACACTGAAGATGTTAGATGGAGCCTGAAAAGTCCCGAGAGCACAAAAGCCTGGTCCTGACTTTATCATAAGTCTTAACCAAATGTATACATGCACGAGTAGTTTCAGCAAATAACATGTTTTATTGGATCCGTGGCCTTATGAATATTAAACTGGCCATCCTTGATGATGATGTCTTGACGTCGCTAGAAATAGTTACATCAATAGCACTTTAGCCATGCAAACCCAGCATACTTAATTGCCCGGGGTCCCCGGGGCCTGCTAGTACTTTCCTCAACACCAAAGCTGGAATAGCCCCAGAATACAGACACTAGGGTTTACCGTAGTCCTATCCTTGGTACCCAGGCTAGGGTTTACCGTAGTCCTATCCTTGGTACCCAGGCTAGGGTTTATCGGAGTCCTATCCTTGGTACCCAGGCTTTAGGGTTTACCTTAGTCCTATCCTTGGTACCCAGACTAGGGTTTACCTTAGTCCTATCCTCGGTATCCAGACATTAGGGTTTACCTTAGTCCTATCCTTGGTACCCAGGCTTTTACTTCCGTTTGCATTCGGTTCAATAAGAAAAGCCTGGGGAAACGTATTGGAAGATTTGGCATAGGAAGCCCACTTCCTTGTATTTGGCTAACCAATAACAGTGCAGAGGGGCATCTCTCCAAATGTGTTGATGTCAGTGTTCTCTACCGGGGAGGGGGAGGAAGGGGCTGGGCAGGTGCTCAGATCAGTGAACCAATAGGATCCATGGCCGTGCTCACGTCGGCACCAATAGGACCACGCCTTGTACTCGCTGGCACCCGCCCCTCTAGCCAAGAAACCACATAGGCTGGGCCAGGCTACCGTAGTCCAGGTTAGTTATACAGTACCTGCAAGAACATGGCGGAATCCTTCTGATAAATGGTGACCAGCTGGATGTTGGCGATGGTATCGATGATGCCCATGGCCAGCCCCGACACCGCCATGGCGATAGCCAGAATCAGCACCGTGTTGCACCATGGTATTATGGCAAATATTACAGAGATGACGAGAGCAGAGATAAACAAGGCAGACAGAGCGCTGAACAACCTTTAGGGGAAAGACAGAATAAAGTGAGTTATTGTATCCCCATGTTTTTATTGAGAAAACAATAATTGTACAGTGTTAATTAAATACAATTCTCATTTTTGTATGTGCAGTGCAGAACAGAGAAAAGAAAAAACAAATACAATTCTGTGGAGTAAAGTAAAGTAGTTACGGTATCAACATACTCTACCACGCACGCATACACACATTTATATACTTAGTTAACTGGGGTCCCACTCCTTTGTCAGTCTAGTCTAGACCACTGTCCACTGGTTCTCAAACACCTGGGTCGGGGCCCATTTGTGACACATTGTCATGGGTCATAAGTAAAAGACCCGTTATTTTATTTCTCCTACATTTTGTTAAATCAAAGAAATCAAAATAATCTAATTTCTCTTTTGGGCCTAGTTAAATGTTGCTAAAAGGTTTGGGTCCCAGTGCTCTAGAACAAATCTCTTTACCCCAGAATATAGGGATGCTAGGGTTCATGCGGTTAAAATAAAATGTTATACCTTTAAAATAAATTCCGGATTGCGCAGCTTCACCTACAGAAACAGTACAAATACACCATGAAGCTACTCACGTTTTCTTGAAAACACCACCAATGGAGCTGCCAATGAGCAAGCAGAACTGCTGAGAAAAGAAAACCCAGGTGATCTGACTGAGCGTGGAGTTGGTCTGGCACTGCAAGTCCAATATTGTAGGTCCAAGAAACGCGATACAGAGTCCAAAGCTGAAGAACACACTCCAATAGGTCAAAGTGTGATGGGCATTCCGTTTGAACAGAGTTAGTATCCTCTCTTCCACAAACATCCTGACTGATACTTCAGAAACGTGGAGGCGTAACACAGATTCACAGAATGTCTTTCCAGTAAGTAAGGAACTATAGATCTCAGTATGAGATACCAACTAGAGTAAGATTCTTGCCATCTTGATTTCTTTTAAAGCTGCTCCAGGGCTGTGCCCTCCTCTTTGAATTGCATAACTGAAAGGATGTCCTCTATAGTTAATGGGTAAAGTGGAGTTTCTTCTAACAATAATGTCTATTTCAATTGTGTCAATCATTTGCAATGAAAAAGAAAAGAAAAACGTCTGTGTTGAAATCCTATCCAAAAGAACGACTTTATGTGTCATCATACTTGTACATGGACTACTAGGATGTACTGTACATTGCACAACTTTGACAGATGCCTGTTGACGGTAGAGTGCATATATCACTCATACTGTAGACTGTTAATATATTCATTCACATATTCACTGTTGATATCCATTCTTATATTTGTCGATAATCTCTATTCTTTCACAATCATTGTTGATACAGTGTTCATATATTCACTGAAAAGAACAATAAAGCATGCACATCCGCTCACCAAAAAACAGGTGCTGGGCAGATCCACAAAGAAAAATAAATATATGTAAATGTATATCACTGGCCATAGTGGTGGATATTCATATACTCACTGTACATTTATTGTTATATGTGGTGAAAATTGATTTTATGGATATTTATTTCATGCATTACCAGCAGTGATGGTATGTGTATGATTCTAACTTTTTGTCTTTCTAGTATCTGATGGAAACAAAGGCCACATGGATCAACCACAAATAATTTAATTTATTTAGCATCTGCATCACACAAGTCCTGTAAATTCAGTCCATTCAAATGTCATATTTAAAAATGCTAGGTTGGCAAAAGGGCCTTTCAGCCAGGGCGCCTGATGGAGTGGAAAGGAACTGGTCGGAATAACGTGTTCCTTCCACGCGCTATGTTCAGCCGGGGAAATTACCCCCCCCCCCCCGTCAGGTGAAAAGAAGAGTTTGGACTCCTCATGCATATAAGGAAGCATGAGGTCAGTCTGCTGCCCCCCTCAGGTTGGCAGAGGAAGTGTAGCACCCAGAATTACAGAATTGAATTACAGAATTACAGAATTACAGTGTCAATAATAATTGACACTGGGTGAAAAAAATGGGTTGCAAAATCGTGGGATAAAAATTATAGATAAAAAGAAATGCTGCTTGTCAAAGTCAAAAACAAAACATACCACTATAACATCTCTTGTGCCTCGTTGTGTGTGTGGTCTGGTCTCTGCCCTGACTCACCACAAACAAAAGACAACATAAAATAGACCAAACCCTTGGTAGTAAGTACCTTTATACTAGTGTAGATAGACCTACGTAAATTGATCCCGCAGGGGAATTTCAGTCGCCCAGAGGCAGCACATCAGTTAGTTAGAAAGTTACAGATACAGAGTAAGGAAAATACTGTAGGTCAGAAATAACAATATAGAAGCAGCACCAATAAAGAATAATAGAATACAAAAGTATACACTCCTGCAGAAAAACACCACCACCACCAGGTTACAACTAGTGTCCTCACAGTATCCCGGCCAAGACAAAAAGTGTTGTTAAACTGTGCAACCGCAGCACCAACCAGTATAATTAGTGCAATGCAAAGAAAAGTGACATTGCACTGATTACTAGTCCTGTCAGAATTATTACATACTCCTCAGATTATTTGAAATAATTACAATTATTTGAGATAATCCCATTTGTTTTGCATAATTTCCATTCATCTCTATAAATTCATACATTTTAAAAGCGGAAATAGCGGAAAGAGCTCATAATGTGTTGCGATGGTATGTGTTGTGAGGTTGTGGATCTTCTATTTCCATAATTTGAAACGGTATGTTTGAATATATAAGAGTATTAAATATATGTCCTGTTTTGGCAGAACATTATTTATTTTGATTAATGGAACCGACATCGTCAGTATTCTATTTGTAAACCCTTTAAGTTATTTGTCATGCCATTTTTGTTTACAAGAACTAATAGGCAAACAGAAATGTAATTTTATTAATCTTCAAATGTTCAATTCCCCAAATCTATCCTTTTATTTAGACATGCACGGGCGGCATAATATTACATTCCCTCCCGTTACCATATGTGGGATCGTGAGGCTAGTGCCAGTGAAATGCGCGAAATAAGCAAAGAAGTAGATCCAGGTAGATCCAAGTAGATCCATTCATGCCAGGTTTTCTGGCATGAATGGTGGATGAACGCTGCCTTTTGTAGTGAGCACCTCTAGAGCCACCATCAGGCCAAAATGTCAACGTAGCAGTGGTGGAAAAAGTACTCTTTTTTATTGAAGTAAAAAATATCAATACAGGAATGTAGAAATACTCTGTTAGAAGTATGGAATAAAAAATGTACAGTACTTGCGACTGCAGGTCGCATTTACTATGAAAACCTACATCTCATATACTTAATAACTGGGTGGGGCATGCATTTCCAACTTTCATCGTTCCAAGTAGGCCAGTGCCCAACAGGCACCGCTCTAGTGTACTTAAAGTAGCAAAAAGTAGAAAGTACTCATTATACAGAATCTTCCATTTCACAGGTATTCAAATAAGCTTTCAAATGGCCGAAATGGTATAGGGTTGAAGTGGTAAATGTATGTTTTGTTATAATAATCCAAATCTACAAAGTAACTACGTATAGTAACTAAAGCTTTCAAATAATTGTAGTGGAGTAAAAGTACAATATTGGCCTCTGAGCTGTAGTGGAGCACTGGAGTAGTAAAAGTATAACACATTGGAAATACTCCAGTAGAGTACCTCAAAGTGTACTTAAGTACAGTAATTGAGTACATGTTACTTTTCCACCACCATCTCTAAATGAAAGACACCCACAATGAACTTTACAGTATCTTCAACTGTGTGTGTAACTGTCAAAATGTCAGCAGCGAAAAGGGTTTGTGTACACACGCCGAGTTCTCAACGTGGGTTCACTGAAAAGTTATAAAGCTTAAATAGTGATGAGATGAGAATAACATTAGGTTCTGTGACAAAGTACAGTAGCCTATAAATGTATTAAAACTCATACTCAATTTCAGACTAGTCACTAGAGTTCAGGAGGGTGCCTGTGAATTAATTATAATAGTATAGGTTTGGTAGGGATGGGTACATGTATAGGACAAATGTATGTTTATGTACAGTATGTAACAAAAAATATTAAAATAACTAAAATATTAATTATAAACATAAACATAACACATCAGCAGATAGAGATGATCTCAAAGTACTGTGAGCCTCTTGCCTCAGGCTCAGACCTCAGCGTGTCCTTAATGTCTCACGGCTTGTTACAGTGAGCCTATGTACAGTATTGGGTACTGTACATTTTATGATTTATAAACCATGAACCATAGGTTGTCTTATACAATATAAACAGGCTTTAGAGTGCAGGTAAAAATAATAATGATGAGTAATACTTTTTTATTGTACAAACACTGCAGGCGTATGAGTCAAACTTATTTGACTCATACTTATTACCTAGTTTCTTTAATCATTCTATGGGTTGAGTAAAGCTTTACTCACTGGTTGTGGACCAATAAGGACTTCCGCCACGGTTGTAAATGGAGACAGGAAAATAACTGGTTGTGGACCAATAAGGACTTCCGCCACGGTTGTAAATGGAGACAGGAAAATAACTGGTTGTGGACAAATAAGACTTCCGCCACGGTTGTAAATGGAGACAGGAAAAGAAGTAAAGATAGATATCACGACAGCCATACAAATCTTTATCTTAACCCATTCTATCCTGAGATCAGATTAAAAAAATGTCTTCTACATCCTGACAGTTTTCTGAAAAAGTCAGTCGTTCTTCGATTTTTCAAAAATAGCAGACCTACAACCTCGTAGCGTGCCACTCGGTGGCGCGCTATAAGCTTGTAGATGTGCTATTTTTCAATAGCTAAAGCATAACATAAGGACCACTTCACCACTTTTCAACCTACCTTCATATAATTGGTCCTCACTAATGTTCATGATAAAAGGCCACCATTCTTTTCTACTCTGCCTGTGTCTCATGGGAGGGCTGTGGGCAGTTCAGAAACCCGTCCACCAGTGACATATCATCGATGGGAAATCCAAGCTAAGCACCAGCATGCGTACACAGGCCGGCAGCACAAAAACCCTGCCTCTCATAAGATGCAATGGAAAAGTTCACATGTGTAAAAAATGCCCCATCAAACTTTGTTTTTCTCCCAGTGTGCAGGAAGAATGATTAGGATTTTTATTGTGATTTCTCACTCTTGAAATATGTATATCATCCATTGGTTTCTGTTTCTGTGTGTGAACAATAATAGCAATTCAAAGCAGTTGTCCACATTCGCTGTCATAAGAACGGGAGGTGCGCTCATGATCACATCACGGCAGCAGAGCCTCTTTGTCCATGGCTGCACGCACACCTGCAGCCCATCAAGTATAATTTATGCTTCGTCCTGCGATGGTGTCACGCACGCAGACCTCTACGCACAGCGATGTGAGCTTGTATATCAGCTGTTCTCTGCGTGCAATACTGTTGCACAATGAAGTGTAAATGTCTCCTAGGGTGCACCTCACTAGCCAACACACAAGAGGAGGTTCAATGAATTAAACCAGTGCTCCCCAAAACAACAGGTTTGGAGATCTGTTGGGAATTGATTACATGAAACAGTCACCCGTGCGACCAGTCTCAATGTTTGTAAACAAATAATTGGTCTATAGAAACTGCAGGCTTTCTATTCCTGAAAAGTTGCAATGCAATAATGGAAGCCATCGTTCTCGCGATAATAAAAATCTAAATAGGCCTATACATATATTTTTTAATCTTGTTTAAAATAAATCTGCCTAACGATGATGTCACTGGTGGACGGGTTTCTAAATGTAATTTTTTTGTGGCTTTCGACTTTATTTTATATTTTGTATGGAGGGACAGACAGTAGGCTGACAGGAAATGGGGAGAGAGATGGGGAGAAGACATGCAGTACATTCAATCAATAGCTCTATTTGAATTCTTTGTTGATATTGTCTTTATGACCGACTGGTGTCTTGACTTATGCCATACTTGATTACTACAGTAGTTATTGGTCATATATGAGGTTTCTCTAAGACCCCTTTTCCACCGGTTGGTTCCCAGTGGGAACCGGTTCAGTTCTTTTTGGTTTTTAGTCCATGAGCCTGAGGTCCAACATTTGTGGACGAACTATACACTATATTAAATTGTTTATAGGATCAATACAAGTAAATAAATACATGATAACCCTTCCACAGTAGTAGCTTTTTCATATTTTCGATTATTTTGCATATTTTCCTACATAATGCCTCATTTGCATATTAAAAAATGTAAAATTTGTAATACAATAAATCATTGTCTTCGTGTAAGTACTCAATTGGGGAAGTTTCATGGTGATAACAATCTAATATAGGTATGGTTTTGCCCACTCAATTCATAATTAACATTTCAATTTTGGAGCTCTGGCTCATGGACTAAAAACCAAAAAGAACTGAACCGGTTCCCATTGGGAACCAACCGGTGGAAAAGGGGCCTAACATCAGTGATTTTAAGTGTCTTCCCTGTGCTTTCAACCTTGCTGCTATCGCTGCAATTACACGTGAATTTCCCTCCTGGGATCAATGAAGCTTTATGTTATCTCATCAAATTCTGTATGTGCTACCATTACACAGTATCCAATAGGTTTTTGATGACAGGATACAGCAGAAGCATGATTAGAGCACTGCACAAGCTATCAATGACCCGCAGGGTTGATTTTGACTGCAAATTTTGATTTAGTTTAGTTTTTGAATACAATTTCATTTATTTTCAGTCATTTTAATCACATGAAAAGTTAGTTTTAGTCTACTACATATCATAAGATTTTAGTCGACTAAATGTACAGTTGATTTATTTTGTACACAAAGAATTATTTTGGCAGGCCTTGATGGCCTACCAAAATACATGGATCATTTTACACTTGGTTGCATTGCATGTTGAAAATAGCCAATTTTAGAGTGCAACCAAATTCCTCAGCTTTTAGTTCTACTGGATCTCTTCTACACTAGTCCCTCCCTAACATTTGTCGTCTCGTTTGTATTTGTCGACAAAATTGTCAATATATAATTAGTCTTAGTTTTAGTTACCATAGCTCAGTTTTTATTTCATTTTTACCAACATTTTTCATCATAGTTTTGGTCGAAAAAATGAACAGTGACCTGATCACATGACCTGGAATCCTTTGTAACTGATTTTCTAGCTCTCATCTCTTCATAGTAGGAGATGTTGGTCTGCAACTGAACTCTGAGAAACATTTGTTTGTACAAAAGGCACTCATTAACATCATCCAGCCACCCTGCTTCCTCTTCTGGATATACAGCAACGCACAGTCACTTATTTCTTCAGATAATTGTCAACCAACATGGTCAAGAAACATAGTCGCAGAGGATTTGTAAGTATCAACAGCATTTTGTGGCAGATGTTTTAAGTAGATTTATGTGTGCTATGTTGTCAAACAAGGAACTTAAAGCAGAGAGTGTAGACAATGTGTCTAGTATAATAAATGTATACTATAATATAATATAATATAATCTTTAACCTTCACCTTATGTGAATGACAGATATACTACTACTGTTAAAAAGTATATTCCCTAGTAGCATACACGTCACTTTCCAATTAAACAAGGCTGTGTGTGTGTGTGTGTGTGTGTGTGTGTGTGTGTGTGTATGTGTGTGTGTGTGTGTGCGTGCGTGCGAGAGGGAACTTATTATGCACCAGCGGAGATGCTTGCTGGAACTCAGAAGCCAATGAAAAGATTGCATTGTGCTCACCATCTTGTCTGATGCCCAGACTTAAAAAAAAAGTGTTTATTATGCCTAGAAAATTAATGCCCTCCCCAGTCTTAAAAAAAATGTCGATGCCCGTTCTTTCGAGATCCAGTTCTCAGATGCATCCGACCCCATCCCCCAATGGACCACAGGCAGATGCATCCGACCCCATCCCCCAATGGACCACAGGCAGATGCATCCGACCCCATCCCCCAATGGACCACAGGCAGATGGTTAATGATGAAATATAGTCTCAATTTCAACACCAGATGGTGCTGCTGCTCTGTAATCATGCAGTGTTCCAAGCCATATCAGTCTCACTAACTACAGTATATTTAACCACAAAATATTAACCAAAGAGCTGAGCTTTTGCAGTAGGATAACATATATTTCTTTCAAACAGAGACACATACAAACATATTTTTGTTGTGTTGTGGTGGTTACCATATGGAAATCAATCAGGACAACTGGGCCAAGACTGCAGATTCTCTCATTTCTAGCTCATCTCCATAGGCTGACATTTAAGCCCGATTTAGACTTGGTCGTACAGCTGTGTTGCGGCCCCAGATAGCTAGATCTATAAGCTCACAACATTCACAGATGAGACAGGTTGTGAGCGTACAGATTGGCTATTTTCAGTCGGCAACACCGCCGTACGACAGAACATAAATTAGGCATTATTAGCCAACAACACTCAGTCAGAGGTCTGAAACTGTGCCAGGTCACAATGTGACAGGAATCCTAATCTGCAGCCATTATTTGGCCGTTCTTCTTTATTTATACTTTGGCGTAGCCTATATGACCCCATTTTGTGTCATGTGATGTGATGTAAAATGTATTTTGTCATACGATGAAGTATAAATGAGGCTGTATATTTGATTCCGTCTCCCTCCGTTTCTGTTGCAGGGCTTTTCTTTTGCTTTTCCTTCAGGGTCCAGTTGTTTCTGTGAATCCTTAGGAGTCAACATATCTGCTCATAAGACCACAAGATACTAACTTGCAAGAAGCAAGAGCATATAATGCAAAAGTATTATTTCAATATTACTTCTCCTGTCAGGAAGAAGGATATTATTAATACACGCATGCATTCACAAAAGTGAGGCTCATCAGTTCTCATGGAGATATGGAGAACCTCTCCACAGTTCTCAGACATTGCCTCCCTGGACATAAATGTCCGTTGTGCCCCAACACCTCCCCCAGGCCCAAAAATAGTGCCGTGGATATGTGGGTATGCGGTATGGAGATATACATATCTGCATGGAGACTGAACCACCTGCTGGTGATCCAGTTGAAGACATACATCATTATGTGTAGGGTTCTATTTGTAAAACCATATACTATAAGTTGACCGAATTCCCAAGGGCTCTATACCAAGCCTTCTCCTGTTTTCACTGTACACAAAGTACGACAAATGGGTTACAATATGCTATTTTCACCAGTTTTTAAGCCGATTACAACAAAGTAAATGAAAATAGCCAATCTACAAGATCATAAAGCATAAAACTTGACAAATCTTGAAAATGTGCCCAAAATTGTGAAACCAGGGTTATATTGTATTGTTAAACTGTGGTATCAAACATATCAGACAGTCTACAGTCCCCAAATGAAATTGCATTTACCTCATTCAGACTGGCCAGAAGCAAGGGATAAATCATATCCCCACTGGCCATGAAGACCCTAACCCAAAACCCTAACCGTAAACCTAACCCTTAAGCCTAAACCCTAACTTTAACCCTATGGGAATATAGAACTGGATACAGACTTACCCCCACCCCCAGTAAATCCAACCCTGGACATAATTATTGTGACCTCTATGTGTTATTTATGGCCAAATTTGTCTGCAAGAAATGATTAGGAGAAACTTCACAGCAAAGTGGATTAAAATGGGGTCAAAAGATTAAAGTCATTAGTATTGCACTTGCAGAAGTGTCACTGTTATTACTTTAAAATGGCTGACAAAGCTTTTGAGTTCAACTCCACTGCTTGTAATACAGATGCCTGGAACATGAAAGGAATCTAAAGTGAGGGTAATATGATCTCATCTTTTCATGCAGATGTACTTTATTGTACCAGCTAGACTCAGAGATTCTCGGATGCAATACAAAGCAAAGCTTGGCAGGGCACGCAAACTTTTGAACCCTTTTTGTGTGAAAGAAAAGTGAAAAACTCAGTGATTTGATCCCTTTTGAAGTAGAACTGCAGAGATATAAGATGGTAAAGAAGCTGCCCATGGACTTACAAAATCCAGTGACGGAGCAGAGACGACTGACTGCTCCCCGAGTAGAGCAACGATGGCCGTCAGCTCCAGAGACTACACCCCCACCCCGAGTCTTGCCCTACCATGGGTTCCTCATCCCGTTCCACATTCATCTCATTATATTTATACGTTTCAATAAACTGTTAAACTTAAGGAGAGGTCTCTTACTAGTGTACGTGGCTACATGCAGCTAACATAAACCCTATGGTATATACTTCGCTGTAAATTAAATGCCAAAATAATTGCAATGCGACACATTGCAAGCGTGTTCGCCAAATGTTTGCTATTGACCATATTGACCATCTTGCCAGCAAGGTGGTAACTAGATGCAATTTCCCATTGACAGCCCATATCCAAACAGAAAAGTCCTATCTGATTGTATTAAACTATGTCAAACTCAATACTTGCAGCTGTACGGAAAGCTTGAATTATCCTCTTTATATCTGCAAAATGTTTCATAAAAATCCACCGTAGATATGTTATGAGCTACTTCCTGTCAAGAAATTCCTTGTGTTGATTGTGATATCAATCAACGGCCCTGCATAGCATACCACCCGTTTTGAATTTGGACATAATGCAGGAGGTTGCTTTACTGAAAACGAGCGCTTCCCAACTCCACACAACTCCAAAATCACCTGCAAGGAATTTCTTGACAGGAAGTAGCTCATAATATGTCTACGGTGGATTTTTATGAAACAAACACTTTGCAGGATAATTCAAGCTTTCCATACAGCTGCAATGTTGATGAGTTTGAAGTTGGGAAATTGCATCCATTTACCACCTTGCTTTCAAGATGGTCTGCATATGGTCAATTATGACATGACCAGAATAGGGACCCGAATGTGTGCAGGGATATTTCACTTTCAAACATGTTTGGGGTCATTTTAACACCTGCATCTACTTCTACAAGATCTTTGTTAGCACTCACCCAGACAGTTTTAAGCTGCTTGATTCAGTATTTGATATCCATTTTATCAGACATTCCCCCCTACAAAGTACCCATTGTAACTTCAAACCCCATTTTTACTATGTTAGATTACTTTAAAACATCTAATATGTGAGAGAGCCTTGTTTTTTTTAATTACTTTTTTCATTACTTTAAAAGTTTGGGAAAATGGAAATAAATGAATGTTAAAAATAATATCAAAATACTGAATCAAGCAATCAAACAGTCAGTCTGGGTTATTCACAAAAGCCAGAGTAGATGTTAAAATGGCCCCATACATGTTTGAAAGTGAAATATCCTCACTTAAAAGTCAACGAGCTACACATGCAAATACAGCAGCAACTTTGAACATGCTGTCTGACTCGCTAACATCCATCCAGCTGTTCAGTGCCATTATAGAGACTCATCGTTAGCGTGAATGATCTTCAGACACCAATATTCTCATTCTGTGAGATGAGATTAAAGTTAATTTCAATGAGAACCTCTCATGCAGGGTTTCTCAGGGCTCACCACACAGTCACATCTGGAGCCTCCTGACCGTAATGGCTTCTGTCAGCCAATTCTCACTCTGTCATCTAAATGAACAGCGGACTGTTAACACCCCGCTCTGAAT
Source organism: Protomyctophum parallelum (assembly GCF_964188405.1). Classification (NCBI taxonomy): domain Eukaryota; kingdom Metazoa; phylum Chordata; class Actinopteri; order Myctophiformes; family Myctophidae; genus Protomyctophum; species Protomyctophum parallelum. The sequence goes on from NC_139705.1 coordinate 40,841,170, forward strand.
ACTGTCGTCTGGAATCATTATTAGAGCGAGGAGGGTGTGACTCTGGACCTCCTGCCGAGGATCCACTGTGGATTTCTACTATGTTATATTACACCATTTTATATTATCTTGCATTATTTTATTATACTTAGCCTACTATTATACCTGTTATTATTGTTATTGCTGTCATCGTAGTTTTACCACTGCTATTGCTTTCTCTCTTCGCCTCCCTCTATTTGTCTGTCTGTCTGTCTCTCTCCAGCTCTCTTTATCCCCTGACACAGTGAAGGCAGATGCCCACCCAGAGCCTGGGTCTGCAGCTCGCTTCTTTAAGGGGGAATTATTCGTTGTTTTGACACGCACGCACACATAATACATCTCCAAATTATTCAAATGAATTTCAAACAATACTTTGATTACAATTCCTTCATATTTTTCCTAATCATCCACTGTAGACTTGCTGTTCTGTTCTACCCACTGTACTTTTATACAGTGGACTGGTGCACTTTAACCACACATACTGTACATATATACACACCTGTTATAAGCACTTTCATTTACATGCAGTCCAAGTGCTGATGGCCATGCAAGATTTCTCTAGTACACCATTCTTTTCATAATGCCTGGGCATTAAAGACTTTTGACTCGTTTTTTCCCCCCTCTTACTATATAAGTTAGTCCTCGCTGTATCACTCTTTCCGTACCCGTAGTCATAGGAGATTTTAGGGGGGGCCCCCCTGCTGGGAGAGCCTAAAATCTCCTATACCCGTATAGTGTATTTCATATTCATAACTGCTGTAATGTGCATGACAACTGAACTTCCCCCATCACAGGATCAACTAGAACTGCACTCTGTCGAGTGCATACTTGCTTGTTGCACACTAGTAGGCCATAAATGGCCAACTAGTGCGCAAGCAGAGCGCGCATGTAATCTTTTCGCCCGCTGTAAACTGCCAAATTTCAGTATCTCTGTGGAGGAACGTTTGAAATGATTAATGTTTAGATGTAATTATTTGCTACCTACTATACATGTAATCATTTAGTATTAAGTATGATTTTAGTTTCTATCTATATAAGAAATACTGTTTTATTGTTGTAGATATATTCTGGATCCATTTTTTGTTTTTCAGAGACAAATAAATCATTTATATGTGTTGAAAAAAAAAGGTATATAAACTGAATTAAAATATGTTATACAGTATACTTTTTCTGTAAACGGTGGAATCTCAATATCTCTGTGAAGGAACATTTGAAATGTGTAATTATTAGGTGTAACTATTTACTACCTATCTAATTTATGTATGTAAACGCTTATAAAAAAACGCTTATAAAAAAAAGTATATAAACTGAATTAAAAATGTAATTTTAATTTTAAATCTATTTCATGTTAGACTATAGTGATATTAATACTAAATCATGGTCAGAGTAATATGTGTCTCTAACTTCAATTTCTATAATAATACTTTCACATTTGTTAAAATATACATGATCTAAAATATTTCCGTAATCTGTAGTTGGATTTGTATTTAATTGTTTAAAGCCTAATTTTGACATGTAGGTCTTTATACTTCTTTCTATCTCAGTATTATGGTTTTCATTGAAATCTCCTATTATCAAAATTGCAGAAGTCGGAGATGATATGTACTGTATCATGTATTCGAGAAATGTGTTTAATTTTGAAAGGTCTGTTTTAGGTGATCTGTACATAAGAATGATATATAGATTTTTATCTTTTACATGTATACATATATGTTCTACTTTCTCTAATATCCTGCTTTCAGTTGGAATTCTTTCAATGGAAATATCTTCTTTTATAGCAAACATAACTCCCCCACCTATATCTTTTTCTCTGTCATTCCTCATTGTATTGTAATTCGTGTCCGTTGTTTTTAATTTAAAAGTAATGTTATTATTTTTCTTTAAGTGTGTTTCAGTAAAAGCTATTAGATCCAACATTTCGAGTTGGGAATCTGAGTTTATATCTTCTAAATGTGGTAGATAACCTCTGACGTTCAATAATCCAATATTTAATGAATGTTTTAATGGTAATTGAGTTATTTTACGTATATTAGGATTTTCAAGAGGTGATTGTCGTAATCGTATCATTTCTCTCTCTACATTCTTATCTACTTTGATCTTCGTAGGATTAAAGTCAAGTATATATAGATCTTTTATCCTTTTTACTCTGCTGAATGCTACATAGGCTTGTCCCGGGTTAAAATGTGAGCCCTTCATAGATACGACAATCTCTTGTATAGTTAAACCTTGGACCTTATGAATAGTTAATCCCCAAGCTAATGTCAACGGGAATTGAAATCTATTTGTTGATCCTGTTTTTCTGCCTCCATGGAAAATGATAGCTTCATGTCTGTAAATTGGAACTGCTTCTGGATATTTTTTATAGGTACTATTAGCCTTCGCATTAAGACCAACATATTTGTCTTGGAATTTAACGAGTATTACTGTAACATACGTGTTGTTTTTCCCAAAGTCAATATACTCAACAAATCCTCTGATACCGTTGACTAATCCATCAGATACCATTACATTAGTAGTCAACATCACTTGTGCACCAATTGCTATACTGAGTGTAGTTGGTAAACCTCCTGTTTGTGATAGTTTCCTATTTGTGCAATCCAGATCAAATAGTCGTGTGTCTTTATCTTTTCTACTATCTTCTGCCTTTATATGATAAATAGTAATATTCAATTTTTCAAGTTTGTAGTTATTGTGTTCATCGACAGATTTATTCTCTGCAAACACATGAAGTGCATCTTCTGGGTAATTATCAGCATTAGCATTTATTTCTCTTGATTGTAACTGTTGGATATCCTCATCTGTTATTTTTCCTTCTCTGACTCGATTCAACATTACAGCAAAGTTCAAATCATCTTTCTGGCGCATTACTTCATTAAGTTCCAACAATTTAAATGAATCCCATCCATTACCACATATATTTGCAATTGCATTACTTGTACCTTGAAAGATGTATTTTTGCATTACTGGTGGTAATTGGAATAGATCTCCAACAGCTAAAATAGATACATTGCCAAATTGTTCTTGTACCTTTGAGCCATTTTCCATAACATTTGTGCCTTTAATTTGACTCAATCGTTTATGTACTTGGAGAAAAATGTCTGCACCAATCATAGAAATTTCATCTATAATTAATAATTGCAGATTTTGGATCAAACACCATAGGACCTAAAGGATGAAGCGTTTGAATGTCGTGTGGGTGTCCAGCTAGCCAACAGTCCAACAGTGTGAACAGCTGCGGTTGTCAGTAAGATTACCAGAATGGCTAAACCTAACCGGCCTAGCCTAGTCGGCCTGGCTTTGTTCGGTTTCGTCTCATTGATCTGCAGCGGCTCTCCATCAAGCAGGGCGTTATCGCTTCTCCTGGGCGTCGTGTGGGATGTCTTCCCGGCGATGGTCTACTGGTAGTTGCCGTCTCGGCCCTTGTCACTGCGGCAGCTGGCGATTTGAGGCCGTTTGCGTCGTGAGCTGAACCTCCTCAGTGGTCGCATGGTCGACCACTGCCTCAGCATTCCTGGCCACTCCGTCACTGAAGAGAGAAACCTGGCAGTGAACCTCCACTCAGGATTGTTTATTTTAAGGACCTTTTTCTTCATAGAGTTTAGGTTTCCAAAAATATCATGTATTTCAGTTGAAAAAAAAACATTTAAAAAATAGGTTGTTCCAAAAATATCATGGATTCAAGCTGAAAAAAAAATATTAAAAAAAATATATTATACTCGTATTTATTTACATAAAGAATCAATAAATTTGCATTGTTTTTTATCAATTTTCTTTACATTTGTCGCTGTGATAGTTACATTCTTTTTTATGTTATTTGTTACTATTTTCAGGCAGATTTTAAACATAACGATTTCTGATTTTAATGCATCTAAATGTTCATTAAACTTATTTTTATTACTATCATTTAATTCAATCAAATAATCTTCTGACTCACCCAACATTTCAGAAATAATATCATGTTGACAACTTATCAAAAGGTATTGATCACACACTGCTATATCTTGCGTTTTAAATATGATCTTTAATCCTGATTTACAATTGTCAGATGTTTTATTACACGAATTACAAAAGTAACCTTCATCCACGAGTCGAATGACCGATTCATCACAAGTTCGACATAAAATCGTTGGCGAATCTTCCAATTTAAACTCAATAATCCTCCCCAAATAACTATATAATATTTCCGTCTCTAAGTCATTTACGTTGTTCATATTAAAAGAAAACTTTTCTGTTGGTTCCTCATTTAATATTACTTTTTTTCCTTCTTTTTCAAACCATAATCTTAATTCTTGAACTTCTGGTATATCAAGCTCCCTATATAATATAGTACCTGTATTACTAGTCAGATTCTTTTTGTCATTATAGCTAGTTATGATGGTTCCCTGTAAAATTAAAATAGGGTAAAGAGAGCCGGTATCCATGGTTGTGTCTTCTTCCCAAGCTGTATATATAATTTTTGTATTTGATGAATCCAATAACTGTAATTCCCTTTTTCTACGTGGTCCATTATTTGTAGAAATAGTCTTTACTTCTGAGAAATTAATGCAAATCCCCAATACGTCTATGACACATTTGTCTTCTAACAACTGTATGTCAGGTATCCTGGTGAAATTAAACTTAGGTTTCAAAATTTCCACATCTCTATCAAATATAATAATTTCTGTCCTTGATTTCAGTATAATTTCAAATTTTTCGCGGTCCGTAGAATATTTTGGATTTATTTCTTTAAATTGTCCGTCAGTGATGAAATAACATTGGTTTACTTCAATCAAATTAAAATATTTCTCACATTCTTGAGTAAATCCTGTTACCTTAATTGTTGCTGTACTGTCTGTAATCCGAAAGAAGAAGTATATTCCGTTAGTAAATTTACGTTGTTCACTTTTAGTAACTACCTTTCCACAGATTTTCCATCTTTCACGACTTCCAAATGATAATGAACTTAATGCTGAGATTTTAATTACGGGGTCCTTCTTCATCCTTTTATTTGAAGGTATATCTGTAGATAGTTCCATTGTTTTTCTGTATGTTTCGTTGTGGAGGTGTCCTATTGATCTAGATCTGTGTTTACAACAGGCTTCCGTGTGAAATTGTCAAATGATCTGGAGTGTTGATATGCCCGAGTCTGTCTGCGTCTTCCTCGGAGAGTCCTGGTTTCAATATCTTCCTTCTTTCACTGTGCAGCTGAGAGTCTTTGGCTGAGAGTCACCCCAGCTAACTGAGTCCTGGTTTCAATATCTTCCTTCTTTCACTGTGCAGCTGAGAGTCTTTGGCTGAGAGTTCCTCGGAGAGTCCTGGTTTCAATATCTTCCTTCTTTCACTGTGCAGCTGAGAGTCTTTGGCTGAGAGTCACCCCAGCTAACTGAGTCCTGGTTTCAATATCTTCCTTCTTTCACTGTGCAGCTGAGAGTCTTTGGCTGAGAGTCACCCCAGCTACCTTTTCTAGCCTTCCCCCGTGGATGTGTCAAATGATCTGGATTGTTGATATAGCCAAGTCTGTCTGCGTCTTTCTCAGAGAGTGTTAAATGACTGAGCTTCTTGCGATATTATAACTTAGTTTTTGCATATATAATTATATACTTAGATATATATTTAATTTTGCAAACCACACTAATATTATTAATTATGGTAACATTTTTGACACGTTGTGACTTTTATACATTCCAGAATCATAATGTTGTATTACATACGTCATTACTGAGAGCAGTTATACAATATCTATATACGTATATACGCATATACTATATACGTATATCTATATACTCTATACTCTATACTGTATAAAGTGTGTAGTTGTAAGTTGATTAGCGGTATTCTGTGATCGGCCTGGTCCAAAAACCGTGACAGCAAAAAAACCGTTCCGCCATTCCAGGACCCCCCCAGAAAAACATCAAATCTGTGCCCGTATTGCTGGACCAATGATGACGAAATGACCATATCTCTTACGTCATCATTTAGAGCTGGTCATACACGTATTTCTTACGTCATCATTTAGAGCTAGTCATACACAGTATATATCTATATACTCTATACTCTATACTGTATAAAGTGTGTAGTTGTAAGTTGATTAGCGGTATTCTGTGATCGGCCTGGTCCAAAAACCGTGACAGCAAAAAAACCGTTCCGCCATTTCAGGACCCCCCCAGAAAAACATCAAATCTGTGCCCGTATTGCTGGACCAATGATGACGAAATGACCATATTTCTTACGTTATCATTTAGAGCTATGAGCTATTAGAGTGTATGACTAGCTCTAAATGATGACGTAAGAAATACGTGTATGACCAGCTCTAAATGATGACGTAAGAGATATGGTCATTTCGTCATCATTGGTCCAGCAATACGGGCACAGATTTGATGTTTTTCTGGGGGGGTCCTGAAATGGCGGAACGTTTTTTTTGCTGTCACGACAAATGGACCAGGCCGACCACATTACTTGCGCGCTCTGCTTGCGCAAGTAACTAGAACTGCACTCTGTTGAGTGCATACTTGCTTGTTGCACACTAGTAGGCCATAAATGGCCAACTAGTGCGCAAGCAGAGTGCGCAAGTACTTTCGACCGCTGTAAACTGTCAAATCTCTGTATATCTGTGAAGGAACGTTTGAAATGTATAATTATTAGGTGTAACTATTTGCTACCTACCTACTTTATGCATATAAACACCTAGTATTATTAAGTATGGTTCAAGTTTAAGAAATACACTTTTGAGAGATAGTCATACATAATATGGGACCAGAGTACATGGTGTGTATATTATACACACCATGTACTCTGGTCCCAGCAAACCAGGCACAATTTGCCATTTTATTTTACCGATTATGTATATATTATACGTATGACTAGCTCTAAATGATGACGTAAGACATACGTATACATATACATATACTATATAGAGTATGTAGTTGTAAGTTGATTAGCGGTATACTGTGGTTACTTTGCGCCAAAAACCGCGACAGGTTTTTGGCGCAAAGTAACCACAGTATACCGCTGAGCCTGATCTGCTGGGACCAGAGTACGTGGTGTGTATATGTATGACTAGCTCTCAATGATGATGTAAGAAATATGGTCATTTATGTAATCTGGTCCCAGCATATGGTCCCTACATATACATATACTATATATACACCACGTACTCACCACGTATACACACCACGTACTCTGGTCCCAGCAGATCAGGCACAATTTGCTATTTTATTTGACTGATTATGTATATAGTATACGTATGACTAGCTCTAAATGATGACGTAAGACATATGGTCATTTATGTGATCTGGTCCCAGCAAACCAGGCACAGATTTGCTGTTTTATTGGCATACGCATAAAATGGCGGGTTGGCTGTCGCGGTGAACGAAGACTGGGCGAAATTATTACTTGCGTGCTCTGCTTGCGCAAGTAATAAAGGTCTAGGACAGGGCACTATAGGGTTAATGTGGTTAACATACTTAAAAATATATTATAATATCAATTAATATCAAACATATCAGACAGTCTGCAGAAGGAGGAGAGGACACTGGAGCAGCACGGACATAATTGTAAGCCTTTTATTTAGGTGCTAGTATACAAATGACTAACGTTTCGACCTAAAAGGTCTTCATCAGAGCCATGACTCGACAGTCAGTCATCTCAGACAGTCTATTCTACATTATACTCCATTTACATTATAATAGATGAATTAAAACATCTAACTGCTGGAATCCTGATGCTATTTTTTATTTTCTTTGAAATCTTAAGCATGGAGCCATGCTGCCCACATGTAAAACATGCAGATGACTCCAATGTTATCGTTGGACAGTAGTTATACTGTATAACATAATCCCTCAGATGACGGTGGGAGGGGGTGGGGTGTTACCAGAGCATCTCTACTGGATATTCATAGATTTTCAGCTGAACAGAAAACATCCCAACAACAAGCACAGTGGAAGTGAAATGAATTCCTCCTCCCGCCGCCTTGAGAAGAGAACATCGTTCTTCAGTGCAGATGTTACATCATGCAAATCATTTCATGTATAAAGCTCAGGTCAATGTGCCAAAACAAGACAAGCAACACATTTCTACATGATCGACCACAGCAGGGTACTATACAAGAGTCTGATCTGTAGAGAAAATTACTCATTAACCACTTAAACTCTTAAATACTTCGTTGAACAGTCACCCAGGGCCAGGGGTCTATACACTTTTTGTCTCTAGAATAAATCTCAATGTCAGAAATAGCAGATCTGGTATCTTTGCTGAATGTTCGCTCAAAGAATAGAGATGGTGTGGTTAATGTTATTATTAAGTAATGTTATTTTATTTAGTAATTATGGCAATAGCTCAATCTCTTTTTCCTAGTGATTCTCTATCATCCCGGGACTGGTTATGATTGCTCGGAAAAGCATGGCAAATTAAAATGTCAAATTAAGGACAGGATAACAGGAGATTAGTTCCACAGTGGAATCAGTCATCTCAAGACTATAGATGACTCACGCAAGAGAAAACACAGGAATATAAATCAGCCATTTTATCCCTTTTCATGGATTAAATTATTTATCTGCATATGGGCACTGATAACTGGAATGGTGCTGTGTTAGGGCACAAGACCTCGTCGGGGTTGATGAAAGGCGAGTGGTGAATTAATTTGAACTCTGCAAAGCCTTACACAAAGCCTTAAACATGCCATTTGTTTCCACGCATAGCTAATAGGCTGCTGTGTAGCGGATTAAAGCAGCATTATGCACCTGGTGTGTACATGCCCTGTCAGCGCCAGACGCAAAACTATTGATGCATCTGCATGGTGATATATGTTTGTACACACATCTGGACAGAGATAACGCTATTGTGATTTATTCTCCTTTTCTGTTATGAGATATCACTCCCTTTTTCCACCCCCAAATCCTTCCCAATCCCTCCCCTCCTCTCCACCCAATTGTAGAGAGCAGAGCAGCGATGCGTGTCTCAGTGAGACCTGGTGAATAGTAATGAAGCGAGCTCTGTGTCTATTTGAGGGAAAGAGGGAGAGAGAGCGAGAGTGGGAGAGTGAGAGGAAGAGAGATATTGAGAGAGTGGGGGAGAGAGGGGAGGGTTTTAAGAAGGAGGAGGAGGGTGGGGGTCTCTTCTTGAGGCACTGATGCAGCACAAGCCGTGGTGAGGAGAGAGTGTGCGAGCATATTGGTGGAGGAGAGAAGGAGACACAGTTAAGCATTAATCCTCTCGCACCCCCTGTGACACCATCGACGGCCTCATCACTCATCCCCCCCGTCGGCGCGGCGTGACTCCGTTCACCGAGATCTTTTAACAAACTGTATCTTTTCTCTGGACCGCTTCATTATACAGTAGCACATTCTCTCCCCCCACCTCACTAAAGCACCCATCCTACCCCGCCCCACCCAACACTCTCAGAACACGAAGGGGGGGGGGGGGGGGGGGTATTAGCAGAGGAAACGATAGACAAGTAGAAAACTGAATGTGTCTCGGAGAGAGGGGGCAACGGCACCTGCTGTCTTCATCCGAGATTCGCCAGGCGAAGCGAGCATTCTTCCCCCACTAGTAATGGACTGTTAGGAGGACAAAGAAACGAGTAACGGGCGCTCGAAAAAAAAGACTTCAGGGAAAAATATATAAAAACAGAACAAACAAATAACGGGGTCTCTTATGGGGATATGGGAATCTTCCAGCATTTTGTTGTGTAATATGCTTGTTTCATTGATGTGAAACAAGACTGCCAACAACATGTAAAGGGGAAGTTTAAGTGCATGGGACAATGAAATATATGATGAAATATATGATGAATGTATCAGGAACCGCAGAGAATATGTGTAAAACAAAAGGTTTAAAATAGCAGATCTCCATGCTCACAATGTGTCTCACGGACGTGACAAATTGTGAGGTTGTAGATCTGTGAGGTCGGAGATCAATGCCACATAAGACAAAGTATAAATTGGGTTTTTGAAATGGTTTCATCTCATCGTGAATCTTGGGTTATGATGATGAACTAGGCTCAACTGGAATATTCAGCAAACGGCCTGCAAAGATCAACCAGAGAGCCACTTTTGAATGGAAGGGAACACAACACAATAGCAGCCCCCCCTTCCACTTCACCCTCTCTTTTATCCCTTCCATCCAGGACCCATGGGCACTCTGCCAACTTGGAATCTTAAGAACTCATTCAAAGAACGCCAAAGAAAGGGACTTGTTTAAAAAAAAAGAAAAAAAACAGGACCCATTCTCTCTCTCTGCCCTTGTTTTTCCTCTTACATTTCCCATGTGAAGAGGGATTTCTGCACGGATCGAGGCTCGCATCTGGGGGTTTCAAGAATTGCCATTCAAGAAACGTTTCTCGTCAGATTTGTGATTTGAGCGTTGCATTGTGAGCGCACAGTGATCTCCCAGAGCTTCTCTCTCTCTCTCTCTCTCTCTCTCTCCCTCCCTCTCTCTCTCTCTCTCTCTCTTTTTATTCTGGCTTTCCTCTCCCTCTGTATCTCTCCAGTCTTCCTCCTGCTCATATAGTAACTCCTCCCACCCACTACCCCATTGTCTCTCTCTGTCTATACAGTATCAGGATGCCACAGTCACACCAGTGGGGGCACACAGGAGGGCTACAGGGAGGTAAGTGTCACAGTTTATAGCCTTGAGAATCCATCCGTCACTAAAATGCATAGAGCCGTTAATCTTTAAACTATTTGAACTTGCAAGTGCACTGAGGAGAGAGAGATATTTGAGAGAGAGAGAGAGAGAGAGAGAGAGAGAGAGAGAGGGAGAGAGAGAGAGGAGGGCTTCACTGCTGTTTTAAGGTTTTGAATGTGTTACACAAACTGTTTCAGTGTCTGGCGTCTGTACAGTCAGACAGAGATAAGGAACCACAGTGATTATATCAGAATATCTAGGCAGTCTTTAAGAAAGTATTTTGTCAAATTATGGAATGTTATTTTTGTTGTGCATTGTTATTGTAAAAGGGGTGTGGGATGTATGCACGCGTGCATGTGTGTGCGCATAAGTGCGAGCGTGCACCTGCGTCAGTGTGTGTATGCATGTGTGTGAAAGAGATCTGAATGTAGTGTGTATGTGTGTGTGTGTGTGTGTCTGCTTGCACTTGCAAATAAAAAGGTAATTCAAAAACTATAGACAGAAAAAAGAACACCTGACGTTTGCTAATCCGAACAACGTCTGTCTTTCCATAGAAACATCTGGCCAGCGACTGTGGACTTAAATTGGCTCCCGGTAGAGAGGGAGCATGTAGGATGTTTGGGATTACAGCTAATCCTCCCTGTGGCAGAGATTCACCATCTCGTCTGGCCCGAGTCTGACACAGCTAGAGGTTTTACTCATTTATTCTGAGACATGCATGAGAGCGCGCAGTGAAACCCTCAGTGCCCATTTAACCACTTCAACCCTACAACAGTGCATACTTCTCTGACCGACCAGGGTCCCCTCAGGGGTCTATACTTGCCCCCCCCCCCCCCCCCCCCCCCGCACACACACTTGCCCCCCACCGCACACACACACACACACAGTGAAACCCTCAGTGCCCATTTAACCACTTCAACCCTACAACAGTGCATACTTCTTTGACCGACCAGGGTCCCCTCAGGCAGTGGCGGAAGGTTCCTATAACGGCAGTGGGTGCAGCCACGCATATTTGCGCTGCGGCTGGCTGCTATTAGCTCTTAAAAGAGCCGTTGTGTTGTGTTATTATTTTGCCAGTGGGTTCTTCTGCTCCTGTGCACCCCCGGAGTTGACGCCACTGCCCTCAGGGGTCTATACTTAACCCCCCCACACACACACACACACACACACACACACACACACACACACACACACACACACACACACACACACACACACACACACACACACACACACACACACACACACACACACACACACACACACACACACACACACACACACACACACACACACACACACACACACACACACACACACACACACACACACTTTCGTCAGTGCCGTACCCCTTACCCCTAAACTCTTTTACCCTTTTTACTATTTTGGAAAAAACATTTTTGTACTTGTGCTGTACTTACTGTACAAGCCCTCATCCCTGGCTCACCGAGGTTCACTTCACATAGGATTAATCTTCAGTAACAGTTATTCTTGCCCTGCACGATCAACACAATGTGTGTTGAAAGTGTGTGTGTGTGTGTGTGTGTGTGTGTGTGTGTGTTACTTCAATTTAATTGAAATACTACACAATGAAATTGTACAAAAGCTACTGCAGTTCATTGCAGGTGAACAGACGCTATAACGCTATTTTCGTGCTCGGACGGACCCAGCCACGCAGCCAGGGACAGACCCAGGGACACAAATAGCTGTCTATATAGGAGCACCACTCAAAAAGGCAAAGAATTTTAGAGATAAGGGGAAAGGCACTGGCGAAAATAGGGCCCCAAATGTCTTTGTCGCAAAATACCTATTTTCGTTGAATGTTCCACTATTATGACATGCCCAGAACAGGTTCTGAGGTTAACTCTGAGTGTAAAATTGACCTATCATTACGGTCTCAGAGTTTACCAGGGGTGGTGGCGGTGTGGGTGGGTGTGGGTGGGCTGGGGGTTTGGTGACGTGCTTCAGATGACTCTATTCCGATTCAAGTTAAGAACATATTCATTGTCACCACTTGAAAGTGTGAACTCATGTTTATCCGTACAGTGTATGAGGCCAACAGGGGACAGCTAATTTAATTCATGAGCTGTTAATTGGTAGTTTAATTAACAACGTTAAAATCATTGCCAGACCTTTGCCAGCATTTAAAGCTGCAATCTGTAAGATTAATGTCACTCCCAACAGAGATAGGTAATTTCAGCGATGACGGAATTGCAATAAAGTTGGCGACGCAATCAAGTGCTCCATCTGCTTCAAGTAACTTTACCCCCAGCATCCATATTCTGAACATTAGCCAAAAATAACCCATCTACAAACTCACAAGGTGTTTTGAGCTTGTAGATTGGTTATTTTTGGCTAAGAAAAAAGAGGCCCAAGTACAGTTTACAAAGTCTAGAGGTGCCACATAAACCGTAGCGTCCCTAATCTGGGGTGAACATTCGGACAAAATTCATTTTAGGTGTAGAGGAAAATAACTAATTGGACAAAGTATAGAGTCCAATCAATGAGTTATATATAAGGGGTTAAGTGGTTAAGAGAAAATATATGGTTATAAATGTAGATGTAATGACCAAAGTTGTGTCTTTAATGGTTTTTCACAATACCTTCCTTGTTTTGACTCTACGGCTAGGAACAGGTGGATAAAAAGTGGAGTGTACATTATGCTCTCAGTAGTGGAGAGTCGCCGTAGTACTACAGGAAGCTTTGTGTGCTAGTAGAGCGAGAGAGGGGGGGGAGAGGGGGGGAAAAGTCAGGTTCGTCTCAATGGGGCTTTTGTAGTTGGGAGTTGGAGGCAGCAAAACAGTGAGTGACAAATACCTGCTGGCCCCTCTGTGTCTCAAATACCTCAGCTCTGAACTCCATACAATGTCAACAACTACCTCCTCTGTCCTCCTCCTCTCCACAAGTATCTCGCTGTTTTCATGTTTTTGTGAAGGCTACTGTGTTTTCTGGGGAGGGAGGGAGGAATCTGGCTTGGCAGATTTGGGCCGGCGTTCAGTATCGATGGTATACAGTATCTCTATACAGTTCTCAAACTTTTTCATGCCATGGACCCCCTTCTGAAAATGCCAAGGACCCCCAGAAGAGAAGAAACAAGTGATTTAACATTTTCACTATAAAAAAAAAAAAAAAACTAAAGCAGATGTACAAGTTCGCAGTGCTGCACCAAGTGACACGCTGTGAGCTTGTATATCTTCTATTTTTAAATAACCCATGTACTGTATAAATGGATAAAGTTGCTAAAATGATTGTGATGCTGTAGCCTATTAACACATTTAGCTGGGGACCCCCTGGAGCTCTCGTTGCTCAAGTTGGCTTGAGACGGCGCCCCTCCGTTGCGGTCTATGGGGAGGATTTCAGGGTAATTTGTATGGATTTGGGGTTTTTATATAGTGTAATGTACGGAATTGCCAATCCGTGTTATTTCACCGTGTTTGGGTGAGATCGGGTTGCTTAACCACTATGGTTGAGCAGAGTCCCTCAGGGCTCTATGCTAGTATCTTTTTGTGTTCGCTCTATACATTAAATATCTTTGCAGAAAATAGCAGATCTAGGCATTTTAAGATTGTAGATCTCACGAAGGTTTTCAATGAGAATAATGAATCCTGGGGTTTAAGTGTGCTGGTCAATATCCAGTTTAACTTTTCATTAAAAACATGAAATCCCCCAAGAATATTACTGTGTAATATGGTGTAAAAAAACAATCACACTCGTGTGAAGTGAGGGGAGCCCACTGTGCCATTAATTCATCGCAGATTCACTGCCACTATATACGTTACACAAGACATGAATGCAGTGTATTATATTTAAAAGATCACACTTGTGTAAAGTGAGGGGCGCTCTTGTTATCATACATCACTGTACATCACATTCAGTGCTCAGCCATTCAAATCATCGCTATGGGGTACACACAAACACACAAAGCTGGGCATAGGCGCCCCTCAAAAACGAAACCAGTCACAAAAAGTATTTATATTGGCCACATTGCGTCTCAAGTCGGCATGAAACAAACATTAAAATCCATAGACTTGGCTAGCAAAGGTTATTTTTGTTAAAAAGTGCTATAAACAAACAATATAAGTCCATAGACTTGGCTGTCATATGATGTCATTTCAAGAGCCATGCATTGGAGGGGCAAAATAATAATAATAAAACATTCCAAGAACAGTGAAAATATCAGTTCTATAAGCTCTAGAAGATCTACTAAGCTACATTAATTATTTAAAATGAAATGTACATTTGGGTCCCAGGAGGCACCACCACATTTCTCTTTTGGGTCTCCAGCTGAAAAGGTATGGGAAGTTGAGAACCCCTGCCTGCATTTAACTCTGAAGAGTGCACATATGGAACCAAATGGACACTTACGGGTCCATTTGGTTCTATTTCTACTCTCTTCAGAGTTAAGTGAACACTGAGGATTTACTGTGTCTAAATTATCTGGGCAAGTGGCCAATGACCGTTCTCATTCGAGTTCCACAGGAATGTGAATGAACTATTATAATGAACACATTATACTGAAACAGATTGTAATGAAGCCATCCTTCATAATATGATAATATCATATCTTTGGTTAATGTAAACTAAGAACGGGTTGATGGAATGGCGCCCAATACTGCAGTCTGCTGTAATGAAAAATTGGTAAGCATGTCTGGAATGGTTGATTATACTGTATGGGCCCAAGACAATCTGCATCAAAAGTTTGCAATTACTACTCCTAAACATTTTTTGTTCATTAGCAGATTCGAGTGAGATTTTTTTAGCCAGATGAATTAAACAAAAGGCTAAAGTAATGAAGTCCTTTGCAAAGAAGGAGACGACTTTGCCTGAATACATAAGACAGAGTTTACATAACCCGCCTTGAATTAAATTACAAAACCCTTTGATTAATTCTGTACCTTCCCATCATAAATATTGATTTAAGGCTGCAATTTTAATCAAATATTATTATTTTAATAGCCTTGGGAATTGAATGGCTTGTGGATAGATTAGATTAGTGGTCTGTTAATTCTGTTTGAGTTGGTAGTGGTACTGTTAAAAATAGATTTTTATTCCCCCAGGAAACATGAGATACTATAATTTAATTCCCTCCGTGTAGGTTTCAGAGGAACACCACCATGTCTTCTAGTCAATTATTCATGTAGATGGGAGTTTTAAACTGTGAATACAATCCACTACCTCTCCCCTGCTAGGGCCAACCGATGTCGATATGTATCAATATTTCGATATGAGAATAGATAGTGTGGGATTTTGCATATTGTAAAGTCATGATGTGGCAAAAGTGTTGCCTTTTCCTGGATTTAATCACTTCCTAGCCTTAATTTATACTTTAAAGATGGGGTGCCATATCTTTGTACTTTTTCTATTTAAGTTAACATTACTTCTGGTTGTGGTTATAATATGCAGATATGTCTACCCCAGAGTTATAAAGGATAGAGGGCGGACAGCCCCGCCCCTGCTATTCATTTAGATGGAAGTTGCTCAGTGGCGTTTTGAAGCACCTGGAACGCTGGACACCAAAATGTGGTGTCCAAACCTCAGTTGCATGGGGTTTCCTCGTGCTAAATGCACGGGCCTGCCTGCAGTCCCAGCTCTGACCAGTAGGGCCGAGCACCCTTCTGGGGACTTGGTCTACCATGTTTATTTTTGTTTATTGTCTCCACCAGCCGAAGGCATGGGGGAGAGTATGTTTTGCACTCCGTCCGTCCGTGTGTCCGTCCGTCCGTGTGTCCGTGTGTCCGTCCGTCCGTGAGCAGCTAATCTCGGCCACCGTTAACCCGGTCGATGCCAAATTTTGCACACACACTCCCTGGATGCCAACCATGAACCTCTGCCCCAAACTTTCCAGAACGGCCTGTTATAGCGCCACCAGGAGGCCGCTTTGTGCAAAACAAGTTTTTGCACAGTACACCTACAGATTGTGTCCAAAGTAACATCACGCAAATTGGTACACAGTCTCTCTAGAGTCATTCAACCAAACCGGTCTTTCAGATTTCTCAGACTCCATCCTGATTGGTTAAGATTGGCTTCCAAAATTCACAGGAGTGCTCAATTTCAAACAAAATGCTGCAAATCATGAACACATCGCGTGATTTCCGTGAAATTGTGCACCCACATTCCCACTAGGCCGAGGACGAAATGCCACATGAACAATTTCAACTCAGCCAAGACAAGGTGGCGCTATAACTGGCCCAAAAGTGTTTTTACCTCTAACTGCACGGATCTGTGGATAACTTTGTATGCCAACTCCCTAGAGGCCAAGGAAAAACCTTTGTCTGCAATTTTTCACATCTGCTCTTTATAGCGCCACCAGGAGGCCGACATATGTAAAACACATTTTCTATTATTACTCCTTCAGATTTTATCCAAATTTCACGCAAATCGGTACACATGATCTCCATAGTCATGTGATCAAGACAGGTTTGTTTGATTTCTCATATTCCATCCTGATTGGCCACGATTGGCTCCTACAGTTTTCAGGAGTAGCAAATGGCCACAACTCCTCAACGCAGCGTCCGATTGCGATGAAACTGTGCACGCATATTCCCACTAGGCTGAGGAAGAATCCTGGTGGAGACCTGTGCTGATTGGCACTTTATCTAGTTTGTTTTTTAAAGCTGAAAGCCTTCGAGTCAAAAGACCCAATCGAAAATACATACCGCTTTAGTGACACACTAAAATCAGCCCCTCCCCTTTTTATCATAGGCTACACAACAACAGCTGTGGATGTGGCTTCAGTTCAAGTGGGTGGTGCTAAGGTGAAAACCAGGTAGGCCTATACTTAATGAACTGGTGGGTGTGGCTACATAAAAACATAATTTTAACTATTTCTCTACACTTGTTTTGTACAGCACCGTATTTAAAAATTGCCATATACAAATCAAGAAAATGGCTAAACCATTAGCTCACACACAGTTTTTAATATTTTGACAAAGACATTTTATATTTCCGTCACAATATCAGTACAGGTTACTAGAAATATTTGATCTTCAATTCTGCTATTTCTGTTACTGTTCTTGTTGTGATGCTCTTGCTCTCTATTCTGAAGCTCTATTAACGTTTTGACTACATATTTGAGGCTTAGTTTTGTGTTTATCAATTTGCTACGGTTTGTGCTTGTTATCCCACAACTGTGTCCTATGGCTTTCTATTCCTATGTGATTTCTGTCTAACATGTCACGTAGGGTCTAAAGCCATTGGGTGCAGAGTGGATGATCATCAACCATTGGACACACTGTCGGCACGCCATTTAATCTAGATCTGAAGAAAACATATTTGATGTCTGCAGTTTCATGGAATCCTTTTTGTATTTAGTGTGGATCAATCTGTCCCTAACCTAATGTTGCTTTCACCAATGTCTCACAAGGTTCACTTCACATAGGATTAATCTTCAGTAACAGTTATTCTTGCCCTGCACATTCAACACAATGTGTGTTGAAAGTGTGTGTGTGTGTGTGTGTGTGTGTGTGTGTGTGTGTGTGTGTGTGTGTGTGTGTGTGTGTGTGTGTGTGTGTGTGTGTGTGTGTGTGTGTGTGTGTGTGTGTGTGTGTTACTTCAATTTAATTGAAATACTACACAATGAAATTGTACAAAAGCTACTGCAGTTCATTTCCCATTGAGACCCAACACTGATTAACTGCCCAAACGGCCCTGGAAAATGCCTGCCAGGTGAAAGCACTCAGACATACTGCAGCGGAAATATATTTCAGCTCTTTGCTGAAAATAGCCGATCTACAAGCTCAAAACGCATCTTATATCTGCTACTTTCACTCAGGGATAATTTATGCTAGGTTTCAAGATATTAATATTATTACTAAACACACTCTAAAATAGTGAACATAGACAATCTATTGTATTGTAGATCGGCTATATTCATACTTTTTGAAAATAATTACTTTTCCCCATAACACCGGTTATTTTATTAAAATCCATTAGCTTTCATAATCGCTTAAATTGATTACCGTAATTTTCGGACTATAAGCCGCGGCTTTTTACCCATGATTTGAACCCTGCGGCTTATACAACGGTGCGGCTAATCTATAATCTATAACGCAGAGCCATCTCAGGCTCTGAGCTAACGTAGCTGCGGCTTATAGTCCGGTGCGGCTTGTATATGGGATTTTCCCTACATTTGTCTGGTGCGGCTTATATTCAGGTGCGGCTTATAGTCCGGAAATTACGGTAGTTCAAATAACTGTTACACCCATACATCAATTACTATACCAGCTAGTATGAGTATTGGATATTAAACAATTTCTTTAGAATAGATGGTATGACTGACTGACAGTGTGCCATTGAATTGCCCTGCTTTGCTGAATTGTTTTTGTTTATTTATTCACAGTGCAGTGGTGTTGTGTTTTAATTTGGCTGCTGCACAGCAAAAGTGTTAATTTAACTCTGGAAGGGTAAAATAAAATGTAGCTGCTAAACCCCTGGTAATGATGCTGGGGAAAGGTATAATGTCATCCTCTCTAGTGTTAATTACCCTACTTTCTGTCACTGTTGAGAGTTTGCTGTGAATGTTGGGCCAACATGCACTAATCCCCCCGCCCCCCGCCAAGGCGACAACCAGCTGTCATTTCCTCCAGGGTAAAGTCATTTTAATTACAGTCAATAAACAACTAAACAATGGCATTTTCTCAACAGCAATTTACAGTAGGTGACTGGACTAAAAGTTTGTTGAAATTAAAACGATATGCACACGATATGCACACACAAATTATGAAAGTCAATTAAAAAGGGTGAACACTGGTCGAAAACAGACTTAAACAGTCTATGTTCAAGTTCACAATGCGTTGTAGATTTTTGTACCAATTTTGAGATTTGGTACAGAGGGACCATGGTCAACTACATATACTGTATATGGTTTCAATGGTTAATACCATACTAATGGAACATCTACAGTAGTTGGTCTCCCTAATCTTCCATTGAGACATGTAGACTCTGCTGTCAGGTAGGAGTAGGACATTAAGCAAACAGCTGACTAGATTTTGAGATGAGAAGTGGAAGCAACTTCTATAGCAAATTAGCAACCATCTAGAAGTTCTGAGATATTTAGTTTGTCTGTCTGTCAATACTGACCAGAGCAGGAAAATGAATTTCCCTTGTCGTCAATACAGGACATCAACATTTTGAATGGCCCAAATGGAAAAGTGACCACTGGATACCTTAGCCCAGGTGTTCCCAAACATGTCACACCCTCTAGGCCGGGAGTGAGTGACATGAAAAGGGTAACGGCGGTTTTATGGTGTTTTTAACACACACGGCAAACTCCGGGAAAACACTGTTGTAAGGAGATGTATAGAGTAGCTGCGGGAGTATACAGCAACTGCATGTCTCTCAGTGCAGTGACATTCTGTGAAAATTTGCCATAATCATATTTCTTTTTGAAACATTTTCGGTCAAATACAACGAGACTGAGCATTGGGGGGTGCGTCAGCTATAGGTCAGGAGGTAATGGTATGGTAACAGCTGGCACTTTTTCTAGTGTGCTGCTCCATAATAGCTAAAGTGAGAATCCTTTGTTAATACACAAGTTGTCTAAGTAAAGGATGACTGAAGCATGTAGTCAAATGTAAAATGTAACAACCTTCAGCTACAAACAATGATTATAATGATGTAGCAGTGTTGAACTGTACACAACACAGTTTCAATTACAACTCTCCCTAATGAGTCATTGAATCGTTCACTCATGAGTGACCGCGATAACAGTTTAGTAGTAGAATACAGGTACTAAACCACCCCATCAATATTATATTCATACAGACAGACTTGTTGTAGTGAATAAAATAGGCCATCAAAAACCTGGTTCCTTGTTAGATCCCGTCCGTCATAAGGCGCTGTTACAATAAGGCAAACAAATCCAACCATCTGGCATGCACCACTCTTTCATATCAGTCCGAACAGCTAACACCAGAACTTCTCTCAAGTCTGTTTGTTGCATAAATTAGTGCTATTGAACACGCTTTAGGTCTGTGTGTTGTTTTGAAAATATTGAATTGAACCAATGAAAAGTAGTAAAAAGGGGGGGGGGAAAGCCTAATGACTCCATTGGACCCTCAAACTGTCACAACACCAACTTTGATGAGGCAGTATTGCTTTGTTTTCAAAATACAGTATATAAAAGGTTTTCTTCCTTTCTTTTTTTAGTTAAGTAGTTTCTTCCCAACAGCAGAGACTTATGAATTCACTGTGTGTGTGTGTGTGTGTGTGTGTGTGTGTGTGTGTGTGTGTGTGTGTGTGTGTGTGTGTGTGTGTGTGTGTGTGTGTGTGTGTGTACATACACAGAAAAGAAAATAAGGTCTGCACACTGGACTGAGCTGAGCTCCAAAGTTTAAATATTTATTTGTTACACCAAAGTGGACATGACGTTTCGAGCCTCACGGCTCTTCATCAGAGTGGTCTGAAACGTCATGTCCACTTTGGTGTAAAACAGTAGTATTCAACCAGTGGTCCTTGAGGGGGTTCCAGGTGGTCCCCAGCTAAATTATGGAGAGTTGGTAACCAAATGGACGCATAGATCTTAACTTGAGAGTGTAAAATGAAACCAAATGGACCCATGCATATGGGTCCATTTGGTTTCATTTTTTGCTCTGAAATAATTAAATTACTGGTAAACATCCATTACTTTCAATTTACAAGAAGTCTACACAATTAGAGAGTGTAGAAGAATTGTTATTTTGATCAACGTTTGCCCGTTCTCTCTCTTAATGGTACCACATCAATACAGCATTGAATTGTGGACCAAAACTTCTTAACCAACGACAACTAAATATTCTACATTTTGGGTCTGAGAGGCAACATTTCATCAAATGGTCGTCCGTGGCTCGAATGCAGAATAAATAATGGGTCTTGACATGAAAAGGGTTGAAAACCACTGATGTAAAGAATAAATATTTAAGCTTTGGAGCTCAGTCCAGTCTGCGGACCTTATTTTCTTTTCCATTATTTACCTCGGCCCAGCACCTGGCGTTTTAGTTAGTGGATGTGTGTGCTTATTGTTTCTTTCTTTTTGTGTGTACAGCCTAGGCTTACCCTTTGCATCACTGGTTGTGGTGTGAGTCCAAGCATCTGCAGGACATGGAAGAATGCTGCAACTCCTGTACGCAGCCGCTCCACCAGGCGGCGCATCTTCAAACAAGATGTGCATCTTCTTCAATCACTGGTACGCGTGCGAAGTGCGAACAGCTGCGCTACAAAAAGTCAAAAACGCAGCGATGAACACAAAGTTCCACCTGGCCTGAAAGACACGTTTGTTGGACGGTAATGCTGCTAATATCAAATAAGCTACTATGTTAACATCATAGTTTACATGTGTTTCTTTCCCCGTTTTATTATTAAAATTAACAACAGGTGGATGCCATGCCATCCTCCTAACCCAACTCATTTAAATTAGCATTGCTGCAACTATCAAAGCTAGGCACTTCAACTTGCCTACATATCAAAATAGTATCTTAGTTGAAATTGGAATTGTTTATTTGAATTGTTTAACTGGCACCATGTCACGGGCACCCATAGTAGCCTACTGCAGACTACTGACTGACTGACTGACAACAGGTAAGGTAACTTGCATAATGATTTAATTCTAGGACATGTGTTGAGAACATTTATTTTTGTATTATGCCTACCTTTCCCCCTTATAAACGTCTTCCAACCTTCCAACCCAGCTAGGTTTCACAGGAGGACAATAATTGACGTAGGCCTACCGTAATTCCCGATTTGTCGTGAACGCAGCAACACACACACACACACACACACACACACACACACACACACACACACACACACACACACACACACACACACGGTGTACACTACGCGCAAGCAAGCGCGCATGGCGATTGTTAGTGGAAGCAGCTGTTCTCAATCTCCGCTCAGAGTTGTGTGTGACAGACAAGGCAGTTATTGTAGTTGACAGTCAGCACGTGTTTTTTGCGTATATTTCAACGCTGTTTAACTTAAATTGCAGCTTGAGTTTTGACTCAATTTCGGGACGGATACTTTGCATTATTTCGTGGTCGGTCGTCATCATGCCGGTGTTTGTGGAGGATCCCAGCCAGTTTTCAAAGTCTAAACTGAAGTCAGACTTGGTAGCGCACAACGTCGCGTTGCCAACTGAGGAGAGCCAGAAGCAGGTCTATGTGGATCTGCATTTGAAACACATTGATCACAAAAGTGCAGCCGATTTTTCCAGCGACGAGGAGGACCTGCTGGCAACGGATGATGTCACCGTGAGTTTAGCCGTCAGTTTCAACGATTGGTGCAACGCTGGATTTGTTTATTCCGCAAGATGGTGATCCCAGATTCGGCACAAACGAGGGACTAAATTATTTTCGCTCCTATGCCACCAAAATGTGGAACGCCCTACCAACAGTCATTAAGACACATGCGAATCCCTTGATTTGTACGTCTCTAAATGTTATGATGAATTGAACAAGGTGGACCCTCTTGTAAACAAGTGTACAAGTGTAGTGCTTTATTGGATCGTCCACTCATGTTAACAGTTTTTGTATTGAGTTGTGCTTGAAATGTACTGTAATTCTGCAAACTGTTAATAAATACTTCAATCAATCAAGTCCACACACACACACACACACACACACTATGCTATTTTATATACGGCTTCGCAATTCAATATCCTACATAAATGATCACTTATTCATGCTATTTATTAAACTTAACATGTTTGTCTGTGACAAATTGACCTGGTCAAACTGATAAGTGAAAGTGGTTTAATAATGACAGGACTATTGCACAATAAACTTCGTTTCAGGTTAAACTACTACAGCAGAAAACATGTACCGGTAGTCAGCCATTACAGTACAACTTTTCAAATTTCAATTTTGTTATGTGTACTGTAAAGCATTGACCAGCAAACCTTTGCCTTTGAGTCTGCACATAAATGTATTTGATTAGCTGCATGATGCGTTGTTAATGGCTATTTAATAGTCTGGCATGCAGGCCTATGTATTCATTTACCATTCTGTAGTGTTTAACCTGAATTTGAAAACACACTTCAAAATCAGAAAAACAAACAAAATCTGACTGGTTTCATGCCCCTCTTATCTGAGCAAGCTGTCCAGGTTGATGTTCTGGCAACTTGTGTGTGTGTGTGTGTGAGAATGTGTGTGAATGAATGCATTTGAACTGATACCCTGCAAGGTCAGCAGCTGTAAAAACTGCCTGTTGGACAGCAGTGGGGGGCGTGGTGGGAGGGGTGGTGAGGGGTCCTATGGGGGCAGTGCAATCTGGGTCACTTCACACTGACTGGCTGCCACCAGTTGGTATAGATTTCAGTGAGGGACATTTTTGTAGCAAGGGGTTGCCTTGCCTGCCTCATTGCAATCTCAGTCTTAACAACTGCCACATTTCATTTATTTGTGTCAGGAGGCAGAGCTGAGTCGCCAGTTACTTTCTGCTTGCTATTTTGATACTTTGAAAAAGAATAAACATTTCACTGCCTGGAATTCTGCATATTACAGTCTCCATGATATAGGCTTACGATAGTTTTTGTGAGCAGTGTACTGTATATTGCTCAGGAAAACTGCAGCAAACGTGTTGTGGATCAGCTAAAGGAACAAAATGATCAAAGTGAAGTGTTCATTTATTTAAACAGTGTGCATGTGAGAATGCACACACACTTGTCCGAGACGTCTTCCCAAGAGTGACGCGCTGACACTGTCACAGTCTCTGGGTTTGGGCTGCCGCAGGCATAGAGACACACAGGGACTACAAATTTCACGCCCCCACAGCGGCCCTACTTCTGGTCCGTTAGAACTGTACTGCAGCTGTCAATGCAATCCCTATATGAGAGGCATAAAATGCCCTAATTTCACTGCTTGATTACTGAGGCTGATTTATTTTGTGTTCTAATAAAGATTTGTCCTTTTCAATGTCACGTAACTGCCATCTCAATAAACAACTCACAATGTACTATACACAGCCATGGATGGACACAGCCACACACAGCTGTCTATAGGAGTGGTTGCACCACTCTCAAACCTACAGTCAATGCCTCATTGTCCACCGCAGTTCATTGGTGACGTGAGGGCATTGGCCACTGGCCATGGTAGCCAATCGCAGCACGGCTTTTCCGGGACTGATCAATTCAATTCATTGGCCTACCGGACGGCGGACGGCCCCTTCTGTGGCGCGGTCCTCCCAGCCCGTTCATGGAGTCTTGAACGGGCTGGGAGCACTGGCTCGGCTGGATCACCATGGCAGCTCACAGGGGTTGACCCTGACTATCACTGCGTTGCATCCCCACGTTCAATTATTTAAAATATGCCGTTGGTTAGGCTCTACTCATCGGGCCACCACACTTCTGTCTTCCCAGCTAATGCACCACGTCTGTGGCAGGCTGAAATGGACAGGACGGAGTTGGACACTAGGGTTTTTGGAACAAAGTTGGAATTTATTTCCAGAGCTTTACAGTTTTCCCTACATAAGTATCCATCCCGCTGCTTGCCATGCCTTCAGAATCAGAGGGGAGAAAATAGAATAGTTTCATGACTGAGGCTGTCCTTGAGTTTGTGTGTGTGGGGTGGCCGAGGATGGTTGATTTATCCTGTGTGGATCGATTAGCGCCAGGTCTTAATTATTTTGACTCGGACCACGTGTGACTGCTTAAATCATCCATCACCATTACCAGATCACCACCCCGACCCTGAACAATGTACTACAATACACACCAAGCACCATGACGATAGAGATGGTTTAAAAAGAAGTTAGAGAAAACTAGAGACCACAACTATAAAGTTCAAGTTATAGCGATAGTGAAGTTATAGTATGGAACTATGGATGGCCCTTTATACACTTCATGTTAACATGTATGCATGTTAAATCTTTGTTTTTGTTTTTTTCAGGAAGAGAAGCACTGGGGGGATTCGGAGATGCTGGATCCCAGTGGACTGACGGATTATGAGCTCAGGGCAGCGCTGCTCAAATTTGGGGTTAACATTGGACCCATTACTGGTGAGATTTCTCAGTGTTGGTCTAAATATCATTATCATTGTGACCTATCTCCGAAATGGTATAAATAGCCAATCTACAAGCTGACAACACAATATGTTGCATTGTGAGCTTGTAGATTGGCTAATTTCACCATTCTTTCTTCCAACATTTCTGAAAGAAATTGTAAAAAAAATAATAGGAAAGTTAAAGAGGAAAAAAAGCCATCAGTGATGAGTGACGTATGCTGACTGAGGGCAGTTTGTCTGTGCTAGCCACCACCAGAGCCCTGTACGAGAGGCGACTGATAAAGGTCCTTCAAGCTGACGTCCAGCCCAGCTTGAACGGCACCGCTGATGCTGCGCTGTACTCCGACAGCGAAGAAGAAGAGGTGGAAGACGTGCAAAACGGCGAAGAGGCGGAAAATGGGGAAGAGGCCAACGCACAGGAGGACTCCTCGAGTATGTCCAAGTAGAAATGTTGTCTGTTGGCCTTGTGTCCTAGTAGCCGGGGAGCCACAGGCCCAAAAACTCAATGGTTAAGGATTAACCTGTGATATCATGCCATACTTTTTATTTTGTTTTTTCTATTAATAATTTGGTCATTAAGGTCCACAGAATGAGAGGTCTGCTCTGCCGGAAACATCGCGAAAGAAAGTTATGGCCATTTTTATATACCACACCATAGACAACCAATATGAGGCAAAATGTTCCAAATTTCATCATGCTTCAAGTAGCATGTGAGTCATCATGTGACATGTCAAACTAGGTGTTTTTCATGATTCTGAATCCATTCCAAGCATTCATATTTGTGATGACTGCTGCTATGGCAGTTGTTAGGCCAAGGAGTGTTTTTCGTGCAAAACAAATTGGAATGGATTCAGAATCATGAAAACCCCCTAGTTTGACATGTCACATTCTACTTAAAGCATGAGGAAATGTGAAAAAGGTTGCCTTTATTGGTTGTCTATGGTGTGGTATACAAAAATGGACATAACAGAATGAGAGCAGGCCTAACAGAATGAGAGCAGGCCTCTCATTCTGTGGACCTTAATGACCAAATGAATAGAAAAATCAGACCAGTCTGAAGTGAGTGGTGCGACAGCGCCCCCTGTTGGTACTCTAAACATAGGGACGGACATGGGGACATTGCTGTTCTTTGGAGTGGTTGCACCACTCAAAAACACAAATAAAAAGTACAGCATGACACCAATTTTGGTGGCTGGCTATAGTAAAAGTGTGAGCATTTATATGCATGCGTTCTCTCTCTCTCTATCTCTCTCTCTCTGCATATTGTTGCTTTTGGGTAGAAACTTTGCATAGCCAACACGTTACTTTTCAACACATTGGCTTGTTCAATGTTCATTGGATCCCATGGGCCATTTAGTCGCAAGTGCTTAATACTTTTCATTGGTTGCCTTTTTATATAAAACCCACAGACTTAACCACTTTAAACTTGGTGTCCTTATTTTGAGCATGCCTTTATAAGCAAGAACTTAAACATTTTTTTAATTTTCTTTCACTACTTTTGCAAAAGTATAAGATCTTATATGATTTAACATGAACCCTTTTGTATTTGTGTCTGTAATTGTATTAAAGTTGCCGAACAAGCAGTACAAGAACCGGATTCCTCCTTGAACCAGTCGGAGAACCCGGTGAGTTATAACATAATTTCATCTTTTGCTGACAAGCTTTTAATTGTACTGTTTAGCAAACTTATTTTGCCAAGTAATGTATCCGTTCTGTGTCTTTATCACTGTCCATAAGCTTTGTATTGTGATCCTTTTACTTTTTATGTCACTGGTGACTTTGTCAGAATTATTGCCTGCAGTACCACTTAGTGGTCATACGTTGTAACTCCGATTCTAACCATTTGCATAGATTTCCACTGTGTACAGTGGAGTGTACACATTAGTAGATCTCAATGTACATTTTAAACATCATTGATCATTCATGTTGAAAGAGTGGAAAATACAACAAGTCTTTAAAGTAGTTGGGTATAGTTAATTTAACATTTTGAAAGTTACTACGAAATTTGCTAATTGGTATCAGTACGCCTGACAAGCGCATGACAAACTTTAGCCTTTTAGGTTTAGCCTGTAAAGATAATTAATTATAGTTAACATTGATTATTAAAAGCTCTGGTACATTCCCTAGCGTTTATTGAAAAAACGCCATGTTATCCATGTTTCCACCATTATATAATTAAAATCTTCACTACCAATTGTTTGCTAAAATATTCAGAATTGAGTGGCTCCAGATACTGGCACATAATGTGTGTACATACAGTATGTACACGGTCTTTTCGCAGTGCAATTGTTTACTATCAAGATTTGGATTATGCTGTATAGAGGATTCAGCCGTTGGCTGAATGGCATTAGCTGCTATGGCGTTGTGCTACCAACCTCCCTGTGTGTTTAAACTATTTTCACTTTTCATAGGCAGAGTCTCGTTCTCAAAATACTGGCTTTGTTTTCCATGGGTGCTTTTCGCACTCATCAAGACTGGTAAATCTTAAAATAATTTCCCATCATTGTTTTACCAAAATGATTGACTTTTCAGATAAAAATGAAAACGTTTGTTTTTGTATTTTGGTTGGACGTCCACTGGCCTGCTCTAGCGCTTTAGTATACCCCCAGAACACAGGGAAGGCAGCGCCAAGAGGAATGCTGGGAATGTTGTGGAGTCATCATCACAGAGGATTCAGACTCCCCTCTCACAGATTGCCAGTGGTTTCAGTAGAGGAGCCTCTGTAAACCGGCCCTCAGCAATAGAGCCTGGGGTACGCTGAGCCTAGAACCTCTCCTCTCAATCTCACATGTTTAAACTACACAATCCATGTAAATTTGTAGGTTGGTTTATCACTGTCAACATTTGTCTTGTGTTTGTCCTGCAATGTTTGGGTGGTGAAGTTAAGCAGTATTGTCACGGTCAACTCATTAAAACAGGTATAGATTCTTAAACATGCCGAATCAATGAAGGCAATGTCTGCACCGTCAATGCATTTACATCCCTCCTAAGCAAAACTCACTGGTGTATAAGGGGTACAACGGTTCATAATATTCACAGTTGAAATTGATAATATTTTATTTATGGGTAGGTAAAAAAAGATTCTTGGGTTGTGAAATTGTCAACTGTAAAGGGTGGCTGTTGTGTCATTAATACTAACCTCTATACATAGGTTCCATCCTGGTCAAGTGACTCAGGTCCCTCTCCTGGTTCCTTTTGCGTCTCCCCGCAGAGCTTCAGTATCACTGAGATGGTGATGGAGGGAAGTTTTTTTTTTTTCTCCTCTTAAACCCTATATACTATATATAATTGATCGGGTCTATTGTTGGCCCCCTCATTTTGTCCCTCTACAACAAATCTTTTTGACGAAAATAGTTAGCCTGCAAAGTGTCACATTGTGACATGTTGTACATGGGCTATTCTCACCAAATGTCCACCTATTTTTGGTCAATGCTCATCTATTATGACATGCCCAGAATAGGGATGCTAGTGTTCAAGTGGTTATTGAGCGTTGTGAGATAATTTGGCATAGAAAAAAAGCATAAACGACTAATCGCATAAAAGTCTTGATGGTCTTAAACCAAACCAACTGATTAATCGATTATTTGACAAATATTGGACAGACCTAGAACTTTTCACTACTCTGAACTGAATGCTAGCTGAGTGACATGAGATTTCACTCCAATAACAGAAGGAGTCATCATATCACAGTCTACCGTCTCCGTCTCCTGTACAGTACCGTGCTACTCCACATGGGGTGAGAGGGTGCAATCAGAGAGATACGCAGGTACAGGGTGACATCAGGGATTAGTGTAACTCCCTGTTCAGTCAAACTATTTACTTTCCACTTAAACTTTATGGATTCTACGACACAGGAAGACGGGTCACATTTCAGTATTTCTCACCTGACTGGCTGCACCTCCTGGTCCAGTGGCACATTGGTGGTGACGACTTCTGTATGCTGTGTGGTCATTTATTAATGTTTGTATTCATGTCCTAGCTTCCGGAGGAACCCATGACTGTTGATGAGCCTGTGACTGAACTGTCGGCAGATACTGCAACTGGCTCATACAGCAGTCCACCTGGCATCATGTAAGTACCCTAAAATAGTTGTGTGAGTTTCATTATAGATATATATTTTGCAAAGTATATTAAAGCAATGTTCAAC
Source organism: Protomyctophum parallelum (assembly GCF_964188405.1). NCBI lineage: Eukaryota > Metazoa > Chordata > Actinopteri > Myctophiformes > Myctophidae > Protomyctophum > Protomyctophum parallelum. Next base: position 40,870,912 of record NC_139705.1, read on the forward strand.
TTTCATGGAACAATGTATTGTATAGCTACTTTTCTCATTCATTCATATACAACCTTTTTCTTCTCTGGAATACATGATAACGATGTGATACGATGAGCTTGTAGATTGTCTACATATTCTCTGCCTAAAGTGTACCTATTTTTGCCAAATGTTTGCCTATAACATGCCCAAAATAGGGACACTAGGGTTCATGTGGTTAAATTAGGCACAACACAGATGGATGGATCAATAATACGAAGTTGTCATTTTGTCATGTCCCAGTGTCACCCGCCGGAAGCCAATCAAGGGAGCTGCAGGGAGACCTGTTGTATATAAATACCCAGTCACCCCCGCTCTGACCCCTGTCAGTCCAACAACGGCAGAGCGCCGGGAGTTGGAACGTCGCCTCGTGCCCATTTGGGTCAGGATCTTGGTCTTTGTCGTCGTGGCATGCCTCCTCATCCTCATTTACACCTACGTGAACGACAACAACAACCCGCTTGTGTCCTTACTGGACAGTTTGAGTCAAGGGTCCGAGGAGGAACAGCTGTTGACGTCATCGGAGGACATGCCCGTGACCGATCCTATCTCTGGCCAGGAGTAATGCCTGCGTGTACATCTGCTCATTTTGATGCGCGACACAAGGGAGCAAAAGGTTTTTCCCCACCAGTTTTGGATCAAAACTATTCATATAGCTAATGCCTCATACATACAGGTTCATCAAATATTGGATTACCAAATAATAGTAGTTCTGTGGTGATAAGCGGTGAATTAATCACCCAGTCTGCTTTTTTCTTACGGGTTATTTTTTTCTTTTTTTAATTGGCTTGTGATCTACAGTACCGGTATTACTTGCGCAAGCAGAGCGCGCAAGTAATGTGATCGGCCTGGTCCATTTGTCGTGACAGCCGTTCCGCCATTTCAGGACCCCCCCAGAAAAACATCAAATCTGTGCCCGTATTGCTGGACCAATGATGACGAAATGACCATATTTCTTACGTCATCATTTAGAGCTAGTCATACACGTATTTCTTACGTCATCATTTAGAGCTAGTCATACACGTATGTGTATGACTAGCTCTAAATGATGACGTAAGAAATATGGTCATTTCGTCATCATTGGTCCAGCAATACGGGCACAGATTTGATGTTTTTCTGGGGGGGTCCTGAAATGGCGGAACGGCTGTCACGGTTTTTGGACCAGGCCGATCACAGAATACCGCTAATCAACTTACAACTACACACTTTATACAGTATAGAGTATAGAGTATATATGTATACATATATAGTATATGCCTATATACTATATATATACTATATATATTTCTTACGTCATCATTTAGCTCTAAATGATGACGTAAGAAATATGGTCATTTCGTCATCATTGGTCCAGCAATACGGGCACAGATTTGATGTTTTTCTGGGGGGGTCCTGAAATGGCGGAACGGCTGTCACGGTTTTTGGACCAGGCCGATCACAGAATACCGCTAATCAACTTACAACTACACACTTTATACAGTATAGAGTATAGAGTATAGAGTATATATGTATACATATATAGTATATGCCTATATACTATATATATACTATATATATTTCTTACGTCATCATTTAGAGCTAGTCATACGTATACTATATACATAATCAATAAAAAATAATTTACCAAATTGTGCCTGATCTGCTGGGACCAGAGTATGTGGTGTGTATGTAAGAAATATGGTCATTTCGTCATCATTGGTCCAGCAATCTGGGCACAGATTTGATGTATGACTAGCTCTAAATGATACACACCACGTACTCTGGTCCCAGCAGATCAGGCACAATTTGGTACATGCGCGCTCTGCTTGCGCACTAGTTGGCCATTTATGGCCTACTAGTGTGCAACAAGCAAGTATGCACTCGACAGAGTGCAGTTCTAGTTTGTTTTGTATTTGTTTAATAAAGTGTTGATTCATAATATTGTAGGCTTGTTTTATTTAAGCATAAGACCATGATTTTGGAATTATGTAGGTGTGGGGCAGGGTGTAAATGTATTTTTGAGGGGTGATCCTATGTCCAGCTTTTGGTGTATGCACAAACTTTGTCCTACACAAACATTAAATTCCCATTGACAATGACAATTTTACGTCCGTGTCTGATAATGTCATATTGTACGTCATTATGTACGACGATAAGAGCACCCCTCACTTCACACGTTTTCTTTTTTTAATGGCCGCTAGCCCCTTCTATAAACAGCTTTTGTCCCCACACTTCTCAAGATTTGCCATTGACAGTGAAAGGGGAAGTCTGTTCAAATGTCCGCTAAACCTTGTCCCACACATCTCAATATTTTAAATTGACAATGAACGGAAGAATTGTCAATTCCGCTAAATATGATGTAAATTAAACATCAAAACATTAAACGCCATTGACATTGAAGGGAAAATGTACATCATATGTAAACGAGCAAATCAGCTAACCAATCACAGGCATTCTGATTGGCCAGTATGAGATGATGTATATGTTAAGAGCTGATAATTCCGCTAAATATGACATCATTAAACATCAAAACATTAAACACCATTGACATTGAAGGGAAAACTTGTGTCATATGTAAACGAGCAAATCGGCTAATCGATCACATGTTGGTGGGAGCGCTTGGCCAAGGGACCACCTTATGTAGCAATGTCAAATGTCTGCTAACATAAATTGATGACGAGTGCCCCTCATTTCACATGGGTGTGATTTTTTTATTATATTATACAGCATAGACATTAGATTGTTCATATTGGGACAGTATAACACTTTTTCCTCTTTGTTTTTTTATTTTTATCCCACGATTTTGTAACCCATTTTTCACCCCTGTGTCAATTATCTAATGTGATCCTGGGCTCTACACACCCTCCGCCAACCTAGTCCCCATATATGGGGGACATGGGGAGAGCAACGGACTTGAACTCATGCTTCCTTCATGCCGGAGTGTCCAAGTTGCTCCTTTACACCTGACAGGGGGGAGTTTCCCTGGTTGGACGTAGCACGTGGAAGGAAGATGTTATTCCAACCAGTTCCTTTCCCCTCCATCAGGCGCCCCGGCTGGCCAGGGGGAGGCAGTTTGGAGACCAGGATTACTGCATGTCTTTTGTGAGGGTACCTACCCTAGGGGACATGGGGAGAACATGCAAACTCGACACAGAATTATTTTTCCTCTTCTATAGATTACTTTCCCCATGGAGACTTGAATTAATGGATATTTTTAAGTTGTCACATTCCTAATTGCCGGGGAGCCAGTCACCCAAAATTTGAGAGGACCTGTGATGTCATGACGTACTTTTTCTTTGTGTTTTTTTCTATTTGGTCATTAAGGTCCACAGAATGAGAGGTCTGCTTTGCCGGAATTATCGCGAAATTGTATATATTTATATTTATATATATTTTTGTATATACTGTACCACACCATAGACATTACCAATATAAAGCGAAATTGCATCATACTTTGAGTAGCTTGTGACATGTCAAACTAAGGGTTTTTCAAGTGGTTATGGCCAAATTTAGGTGTGTGTTTCGTGCAAAAATAATGCTTGGAATGGAGTTTGAATCATGAAAACCCCCTGGTTTGACATGTCACATGCTACTTAAAGTATGATGAAATGTTGCCTTATATTGGTGGTCTATGGTGTGGTATACAAAAATGGCCATAACTTATTTTCGCGATATTTCCGGCAGAGCAGACTTTGATCATTCTGTGGACCTTAACGACCAAATGAATAGAAAAAACACAAATAAAAAGTATGTCATGACATCACTAATCTGAGTTCGCAGAAGTTTTATTTTTTGCCACAACCACTGAGTGACCTAATCATTTCAACATTTTTTTTGAAAGGCGCTAGCGCCTCCTATGTACAGCTTTGTGTGTATGTCCGTTTGAGCACGGAATGTGATTAATTGATTGGCTTTGATGTATGTTAATAGTGCCCCTCACTTCACACAAGTGTGCATTGCACTCCCCCAACTCTTATGCAAGAAAAGCCCCCTAAACTTAAAACAAATTCCCAGAGCAGCACTTCATCGTGGGCTGAGGACTTCCATCATCTCTGTCGTCCTCTTAACTGCTGTTGTGGCCTTGAAGAGCCTCTGCCATAAACAACTTCCCAAGGTTCTGGGAGGTGATTTCCTTCACGTTCTCGCAGTAATTGTTTATTTGCCCAGCAATGACCAGAGTGTCCATGCGTGGTGGGGGCTGAGCAGACTTAAACGTCTGGGTGATGTCCTCTTCGGGCAGTAGGGGTTCTCCTCTGATATTCCTCTGGGCATTCTCTTGCTGGCGTTTCTGGAGGTGCTGTTGCTTGCTATGATTGCGGATTGCGGAGTTGTATTTGATGATATCCTGGTTCATGTCATCAACTTTGTCCATCAGTAGCTGCAGACTCTTCTCCATGTGGTTACTGCTGGAGAGGGTGAGCACCTCGTGCTTGTCAGAAGCCACCATTGACTTCTCCTCCAGCTCCCACATGAGCACGTTGATAAGATGGGAGTTCTTTACCACAATGGGAACCTCTTCGAACATGTGCTCAAATCCAATGTTGGCCTTCTTAAAGCCATCCAGTGTAAAGTCCTTCTTTACACTCTGCCAGATCTCCATAAGTCTAGGGGTCAGTCTGTAGGCCTTAAGGGACAGGGAACCCTGGGAAGTCTTTATAGGGTCATAGATGAGCACTACAGACTCCTCAATCTTGTGCTGGTAGTGGAACTGGGTTTGGACCAGCGCCCGGCTGATGTAGGAGCCATAATGGGTGGACTGGTACCAGCCCACATGCAGATGGTCTATGTTGACGTGGCGTAGAGACTGCATAAACCCCATCTGGTATTGTTTTGCATCAAAGTCTGCATCATCCCCCTGGGGTTGGGAACTTGGGGGGGTAGGGAAACAGTTGGTGATCTCAAGGCAGTCATCCACCACCAGGCCCAGCAAGACACCCTGGATCTCCTCACCACACTGCATCTCTTGGTGTTTGATGATCTTCAGCACCACCAGTCCTTCGATCTGGATCTGCTTGATAGGAGAGCCTGGGTTTTCACCAGCAGAGCTCCCAGGCCTTGACCGTGATCTGAACTCTTTTTGTGTAGCCATCTCTGTTCTGTGTGCATGCAGCTAATCTCACAAACTAAACCAAATATAAGCAATAAACCTTATATAGACGATAGACATAAGTAACCATATATAGACATAGGCATAACCATATATAGACATAGGCATAACCATAATATAGACAATAGACATAACCACATAATCATAGAAAGTAGAGATAGAGGACGTGAGGCAGGCAGAGAATAAAGACAAGAGAGGGCCCTCTCTTGTCTCTTGTCTGAGCATTTTTGTAGTCTAATAGACGTCTAAATGGCAAACAAAATTGTCTAAAAACGGGGGTAAAAATAGTCTAAAAGTTTTTTTAGCAGTCTGGGCTTAGATTAGATGTTGAAATTACGTCTAATCTAATTAAACAACGTTGTTTCAACGTCTAATCTAAGCCTAGTCTGCTAAAAGAACTTTCATTTTTAGACTATTTTTACCCCATTTTTTAGACGGTCATTTAGACGTCTAAAAGCCGAAAATTGCTCAGTGGGGGGGAATAGACTTAGTTTGACATTCAGTAACCCTTGCTGTATTACAATGTAAATATAATCTCTGCCAACCTGGGAGAGATTATATTTTTGATGAGTGAGGCATGCTGGTGGAGATTTGTGCACTTTCCTAGTTCCCTTTAAATTGTCAATTTCCAATGGCAATACGAGAGTGGTATTCAAATTAATTTATTTGGAGGGGCTTCTTTCATTCAAATAGTTAGATATTTTTCCAGATATAGAAACCCATCTAAACCAGACTTTTGATGCGTTGTATGAAAGACAAATTGAAGCTGTCACAAAGTAGCAGCTTCATATCCACATGCAGACAGTGTAGCTAGATGACCATAATACAGTACATCAAGTAGGCTTCAGCAGGGACACAGCGGTGCAGTGGTTTGACACAAATCTCTGATGACAGTAACACTAACCGGGTGTATGTGAACATGTTGGCCTCTGCAGTCCAGGAGTGCAGTGTGTTTGGAGTTTGGTTTATAAAAAAGCTGATGGTGTACCATGCTGGTTTAAGATTATAATTAGGAAGAATGGAACCTGCAGGCCGCCTAATAAAGAGCCCAGGCTCGAAAACATAAATAAAATTGGAGCATTTGAGTGTGCAGGTTCTATTACTCCGTCTAATTCGAGTGATTTTACAATATAAACCATCAAGAACATGCCTCCGCTATGCTCCTGACTAGACACTACCCGTCTACCACCAAGAGTTTTTACAATTTGTCAGGTTGTGTAATCATGTAAATAATATGTTCCTACTGTGGACAAAGTCAGATGACATAGCAAGAAGGCAAGGCCACAATTGTACAACTGAGAACAAGAGTTCATAGGTTGTTTGGCTGCTTTCGGGCCAGCAGGTGTCGCTGTAACAAAACCTCTTACCCAGGCTCCATGCTTTACTGTGCTGTTCTGTACTAGAGAGAGAGAGAGAGAGAAGTCTGTCAGCTGCTTGAACACACCAACAACAACAACGCAAAATGACAGACCGTGGAACAAAATTTAAATTATGTAGATTCTTAAAGATCGTCGTTTGTAGCTTGTTATTTATTATTCTGGTGTTGTGTATGATAATCACTATCAGGACACTGTCACTGGATGTAAATGTTGGACTTCAGCTCGCTCACTGGGAGAAGACCAACAATCTGTCGGCAGACATAAACCCGCGCCAGAGAGAAGAACTTATCGCTCTTTTTAAAGGTGATTTGAGTTATTTTAATTTTTAGTCAGTAGAATACAATAAAGTGGATAACGTAACGATAATGTGCACTCATTGACCTGTTCCAAACAGGGCTCAGTTCGCTTAGCAAATTGCTGGTCCGGTCTGGGTCCAGAGCGGATACGGAAACAGTGTATATGCGTGTTTAAATGAGCAAATACAGTAGGCGGGCTTTAGCCCGGATCAGAGGAATCACACCAGTTAATTCGGAATCGAAACCAGGCATTCCACAGGTCCTGCAGAAAGTCTGGTCTGATGAGGTTAATAACCTGTTCAAACTTAAAGAAAAAAGAACAGATCTTCAAACTATCAACGCGTAGCAGTGGGGCGCGTTGATAGCTTGAACATCTGGCGAGCGTTTCAGAGTAGGATTAAGCCTTCAAACTGTCATCCCAAATAAAAGGGGCGTATACCGCGTATACGTTGATTATGGCAGCGTTTATTCTGCCCTTTAGTCTTTATTATTAATAATAAGCATTGCTTTTCATTGTTTGTTATTCAGAGTCAATCCGCATTCCCACCGTGTCCACCTCAGAGACAGAACTCAACACCACCGCACTGCTGGAGTTCAACACTTTTCTGAAGAAAGGTAACGAAACGAACCATGGCACAGTTTATTTACAGGGGGTTGCCCTTTTATAACTATATGGGGTGTTCATGTGTATCCTACCACTGTACCACATCTTACAAAACAGAACAATTATACTCTGTTAAAAAGTGTGTGTGTGTGTGTGTGTGTGTGTGTGTGCGCGCGCGCGTGTGAGAGGGAGGTAAACAGTCAGCAACACCATATCCATAAATTCGGGGACATATTTGCGCAAAATACTGTTAAACATGACGGCATCAGCCTGCTGCATCCTCCTAGCTGTATAAGCTAAATCATCATACTACCCAGGGGGCAAACCACCCTTTTTTTAGGAAACCTGCATTTGCCATGACCTCAAAGGTTGTCCACCAGAAATAGTATCTATGACCCCGTAGGATCACAACCTATATGGACAACCCGGTCAATTTTTTGCTGGAAGTCCAATATGGCCGCCGCAATATTGGCTCCTATTAGTTATAATGGGGGGTGAATAGGGCAAAATTTTAAACCAAAACCAAAATCCACGAAACTTCTCAGGTTGATCAATGATATAAATATGAACATATTTTGTATTGAAGGTTTCCATGAAATTCAATATGGCCGCCACAATATGGCCGCCACAATATTGGCACCCAGAAAATAGGTTTGGCTCTAACTTCTGAACCAGATGAGCTAGAAACGCAAAATCAGTGTCTATTTCATGTTTTCTGACCATGAGAGACTCAATGGAATACCTATTTTTATTATTGGGTGTGTCTGGACCCTTATTGTGCATATTTACAAGATGGTGGCTACCCGAAATAGTGCTTTACCATGATTTCTACCATGATTGTTGACTGTTTTGAATATCGTCACCTTATTAAACTAATTGCCTAAGTCATTTTTTGCCAAATTGCTTTTTTGGCCTAACTCACCACCTGGTGATGCTGGCCACCTCTGGTAAAATCACCCGAGCCCTAATGTAAAAGGCCTTCCTGTTACACCCTATTAAAACAATGGCCTATGTCAAGAGGGAGACTTAGGCCATATTCTTTTGCCTAAGTCATAATAAAATGTGACTTAGGCCATTTTAACACACCTTTCAAAATGGGAGTGAATGGGACTGAATGGGAGGTACTGTTACTATGGGACTGATAGAATGGGAGTGAATGGGACTGAATGGGAGTGAAAGGGAGGTACTGTTACTATGGGACTGATACTATGGGAGTGCATGGGAAGTATTGTTACTATGGGACTGATACTATGGGAGTGAATGGGAGTGAAAGGGAGGTACTGTTACTATGGGTAACAGTACCCGGCCAGGAGACAACCCACAGAGCCTAGTCCCTCCATGTGCCAGAAGTGTACCTCCCAGCCTTGGCAGAGTAGTTCTGGAGTAGTTCCAAGAGATTGTGTGCCCCTGGTTTTTCCCTAGTGGGACTGATTGAGGGTAGCTACTGGGACGTAAGTCGGGACTTGATCACTCCCGGCTGGGTCGCCTAAGTGATGGGTATGATGTTGAGAGATCCGAAACACCGTTGACCTCAGGATACATCACTGAGGATACGTCCCAGGTGCATCCATGCGATGTTTTTTAGTTATAGTTCTTCTATTTATATAGTGACTCATAGGAATAGACTATGTGACAACCAGGTATAGTCTGGTGACACCGGAGAGACGGGTGACAGCCGGAATGTAGACGGCACCCGGTGAGCAGTATGGGTTAGTGCCCCAGCCTGTGTCCTCTGTGAGGATGAAGTCCAACAACCCTCTGTGAGGCCTTTGGGAGGGCCATGCAAGCAGCAAGCGGAACCGCAGCACCATGACCCTGCGGAACCATTGCCCAATGCCCACCACTCCTGAATAAACTGTCTGGTGCTGGGACTCTGATTCAACGCACAGGTCCTCGCTCTACTCCTGGTGAGAGCAGGAGTGGACCTGGTGAGACGTAGGAGGGGCCCGACCAGGAGACAACCCACAGAGCCTAGTCCCTCCATGTGCCAGAAGTGCACCTCCCAGCCCTGGCAGAGTAGTTCTGGAGTAGTTCCAACGGATTGTGTGCCGCTGGTTTTTCCCTAGTGGGACTGATTGAGGGTAGCTACTGGGACGTAAGTCGGGACTTGATCAACCCCGGCTGGGTCGCCTGAGTGAGGGGTATGATGTTGAGAGACCCGGAACCCCGTTGACCTCAGGATACATCACTGAGGATACGTCCCAGGTGCATCCATGCATCCATGAATGGGAGGGAATGTAACTGAATGGGAGGTACTGTTACTATGGGACTAACACGATGGGAGTGAATGGGACTGAATGGGGTGTACTGTTATTATGTGACTGAATGGGAGTGAATAAAAGTGAATGGGAGTGAATGGGACTGAATCGGAGTGAATGGGAGGTACTGTTACTATGGGACTGTCACTCCCATTCACTCCCATTCAGAGTGAAAGGGAGTGAATGGTAGGTACTGTTACTATGGGACTGTCACTCCCATTCACTCCCATTCAGAGTGAATGGGACTGAATGGGACTGAATGGGAGTGAGGGAGTGAATGGGAGGTACTGTTACTATGGGACTGTCACTCCCATTCAGTCCCATTCAATCCCATAGTATCAGTCCCATAGTAAAGTAATCTCTAAGATACATTGTTTTGGTCTCTGATTTTATCTGAAATCATTCCTACAACTCTACATAGGATCTGAGGGGAAATGACAATATGCAATGTCAAATATATATGTCCCTTCTGTGTCATAAATCTTAGCCAATGGATTAATATTGCTTGTGTTTGCTAAAACAGTCAACAATCATGGTAGAAATCATGGTAAAGCACTATTTCGGGTAGCCACCATCTTGTAAATATGCACAATAAGGGTCCAGACACACCCAATAATGAAAATGGGTATTCCATTGAGTCTCTCATGGTCAGAAAACATGAAATAGACACCGAGTTTGCGTTTCTAGCTCATCTGGTTCAGAAGTTAGAGCCAAACCTATTTTCTGGGTGCCAATATTGTGGCGGCCATATTGTGGCGGCCATATTGAAATTCATGGAAACTTTCAATACAGAAAATGTTCATATTTATATCATTGATCAACCTGAGAAGTTTCGTGGATTTTGGTTTTGGTTTAAAATTTTGCCCTATTCACCCCCCATTATAACTAATAGGGGCCAATATTGCGGCGGCCATATTGGACTTCCAGCAAAAAATTGACCGGGTTGTCCATATAGGTTGTGATCCTACGGGGTCATAGATACTATTTCTGGTGGACAACCTTTGAGGTCATGGCAAATGCAGGTCAACCCCCTTTGCCCCCTGGGTATACAGAACCACAACAGTCAACACGGCTCTGACCAGGGTTGCCACATTGACTGAGAGGGAAACAAGCAACCAGGTCTATGAAAATGTTAACAGGCTAGATTGATTGATTTATTGACATCTTTATTAACAGTTTGTAGAATTTACAGTACATTTTAAGCACAAACTCAATACAAAGACTGTCAACTGTGAGTGGACGACCCAATTAAGCATTACACTTGTTTACAACAGGGTCCACATTGTTCAATTCATCAAAACATTTAAAGACATACAAACATTTAGAGACATACAAATAGACATTTCTCTGTAGGTAAAGAACAGAACAGGAATTCATCATCGTATGGGAAGCAAAAAAGGGAAAAGATACAATATACAGTGAGGGAAAATGGGGGGGGGGGGGGTGGGGGGATTCAGATTTTACAGAGGCCAGTTTCGAAATGCAGCCATCCGTAGGTGCCCTTTGAGAGCGGTTTTGAAGGAGTCAAGGGATTCACATGTCTTAATGACTGTTGGTAGGGCGTTCCACATTTTGGTGGCATAGGAGCGAAAATAATTTAGTCCCTTGTTTGTGCCGAATCTGGGTTGTACATGGTTTGTTGCACTCCCTCTGGTGTTGTGGGTGTGGACTTTGTTTACATTAAGGAAGTATTTAGACAGGTACATGGGTATCTTGGTGGTGTATCGAATCTTGTGGACCAGACCCATTGCAAGATGCTGTACTCTGTCGTCGACCCTAAGCCATCCCAGCCTGTCAAAGTGGGCAGGGGTGAGGTGGGTTCGGGGGGTGAGGCCAAGTAGGAGCCTGACCAGTTTGTTTTGAGAGGTCTGGAGCCTTGTTTTAAGGGCCTTTGAGGTGCTGTGGTACCAAGAGGTGGATGCATAGTTAAAGAAACCTTGTACGAGGGCTCCTGTTAAGGTCTTCAAGGTGTTTTTGCTGACCAGTGAGGAGATCCTGTAAACGGAATCTTGTTCTTTGATTGACTTTTTTGATTACGTTGGTGGCCATTTTATCACCGGAAAGATTGGCCTCCAGGATGGAACCTAGGTAGGTAATTTGATCTTTTCGTGTGATAATATTGTCACCCACTCTAACCAAGAAGCCATCTGCCTTGCTGAGTTTACTATTTGATCCGAAGAGGATGGATTCAGTTTTTCCCAGGTGTAAGGATAGTTTGTTATCAGCGAGCCAGGTGCAGATTCTACCGAGTTCAGAGCTGAGGGTCTTTTCAACCTGCAGTTTGTTCCTGTCCGAGACCAGCAGTGCTGAGTCATCTGCGAACAGGAACAAGTTGCAGTCACAAGCTGAAGTCATGTCGTTAACATAAATTAGGAACAGTAAAGGCCCTAGTATGCTTCCTTGTGGGACGCCACAGCTCACTGGGAGGGGAGGGGACAGTGTTCCGTTCACCTCCACCATCTGTTCTCTCCCCTCCAGGTAGGATTGCATCCAGGTAGGATTGCATCCAGCTCAGATCAAGTCAGAAAATCCGAAAAAGTCAGAAAATAAATCTAGAATAAGCAACAATATTGCTGACTGTCAAACATCATTGTCCAATGTTGTTTTAGAGCAGTGGTTCTCAAACATTTTCATGTCATGGACCACTAATATTCTATATATATATATATATATATATATATATATATATAATATATATATTTACTATATATACACACCGGTATATATACAGTGTACACAAACCGTATATCTAGGTGTGCCCCCAGATTTTTAGGCTATGAAAAGTGTGCCCTGGGACAAAAAAGGTTGAGTTAAGCGGTGCCCAAAAGGTAGATCACGATCTCGACCAGCGCCAAAAATGCTCCCCGACAGCATAATCGGAGCAAATACCGGGCAGTGTGTATGAGCCATAACGTGTTGACTACACTACACTGCACTAATAAGGACACATAATAATAACTAATAACCCATCCGTTACTACATGTGGAGTCAACTTCCGCAATTTCCTTCTTCCCATAGTGCGCGGCAAAGTAACTCTGGGATGAGCGGCCGCGAAGCGGCCGCGAAATTCTAGTATGTATACGTATGTCTTACGTCATCATTTAGAGATAGTCATACGTGTACTATATACATAATCAGTCAAATAAAATAGCAAATTGTGCCTGATTTGCTGGGACCAGAGTACATGGTGTGTATATGTATGACTAGCTCTCAATGATGACGTAAGAAATATGGTCATTTATGTAATCTGGTCCCAGCAAACCAGGCACAAATCTGCTGTTTTATTTACATACGCATCAAGTGGCGGGTTGGCTGGCACGGTTTTTGGCACAAAGTAACCACAGTATACCGCTAATCAACTTACAACTACATACTCTATATAGTATATGTATAACTGCTCTCAATGATGACGTAAGTAATACAACATTATGTTTCTGGGGTGTATAAAAGTAACGATAGTGTCAAAAAGTTAACCATAAAGCTTAACGTTAGTGTAGTATGCAAAAACTAAGTATATATCTAAAAGAAAATCTTTGAAAAACTAAAAAGGGATCTAGAATATTTCTAAATTGATAAAAGTGTATTTCTTATATAGATAGAAACTTGAACCATACTTAATAATACTAGGTGTTTACATGCATAAAGTAGATAGGTAGCAAATAGTTACACCTAATAATTAGACATTTCAAACGTTCAGATACTAAGATTCCACAGCAGTCGAAAGTACTTGCGCGCTCTGTTTGCGTACTAGTTGGCCATTTATGGCCTACTAGTGTGCAACAAGCAAGTATGCATTCGACAGAGTGCTGTTCTAGTTAATATTGTATCTGTGTTGTCTCAGCCTTGTAGCTATTGTTTTACTCGTTTCTCCGACATAATTGTAAGCCACATTTTTCACATGTGAATAAATATACACATTTGCTGGTGCTGGCTGTTATCTGTTGTTTAATCTCCAACATGCGTTTGGTAGTTCTATTTATAACTATTTGTTTGGGTTTGAAGTATTCTGGTCTCTGGCGTGCTGGTGTATTTATTCCTTTTAGCTTGCTGTGTACCAGATAGTCTTTAAGATTTTAGTTTTTTCTGTAGGCCGATAATCTTTTTCTTTAATTTTAATTTTTTTAAGTTTCGCTAAAAACCGACTGCACGGTTCAGCCAAAACTGCCATTTTTGGCAGAAGGAGAAGGGGGAAAAAACTAACAATGACAATAAAAGACCAAGTCCTTTCAGGACTGCTTGGTCCTTTAAATAAAAAAAGATCATAGAAATAAATATACAATAATGAGAGTTCCACCGTGTTCAGGTTTGAATCTCAGTAAGTGATGCTGAGAGGTTCACCATCAGGTGGGATGAGATGTTGATCCATCATTTCTTGATCTTTCTGCTGTTATCAATCAATCAATCAGATTTATTGTTACTTCCACAAATATACACTGGGCATACAGGGGAGCAAAATACCGTTCTCCATGGCTCATGGTGCTTCACATTTAAAAACAATAGACACATTAAAAAGAGGCAAGGCCTTATTAAAAAACATTAAGAAGGTAAAAGGAGCAGACAACATTGGCAGGAAAAAGTGCTGATGCATTCAAAGTGCATGTGTGTAAAGTGTTATTCATCCCTCCTTGGGGGCAATATGTGGCGAGTGTTCAGTGTCCTGATGGTTTGGGGAAAAAAACTATTGGACAGCTTGCTGGTGCTTTCTCCTAGGCTCTTGAACCTCCTACCAGATGGCAGGAGTTCAAGGAGATGGTGGGAGGGGTCGGTCATAATATTCATGGCATTCTTGACACAACGGTCCGTGTATATGTCAGCTATGTGGGGGAGGGGGACACCTGTGATCTTCTCCGCTGCTCTCACTATCCTCTGTAGGGACTTGCGGTCGTCATCTGTGCAATTCCCATACCAGGCAGTGATGCAGTACGTCAGGACGCTCTCGATGGTTCCTCTGTAGAACGATGTCATGATAGGGGGGGGGGGAGTTCACTTTCTTCAGACTCTGCAAGAAATACAGGCGCTTCTGGGCTTTCTTAGTGATGGCTGAGGTGTTAGTGGACCACTTTAGGTCGTCAGCAATGTGCACCCCCAGGAACTTGGTACTTTTTACCCTTTCCACAGCAGCACCGTTGATGGTAAGTGGGGTGAGCACAGTAGGGCCTCTAATGACCATCTCCTTGGTCTTGTCCACATTTAGGGACAGGTTGTTGTCATTACACCACATGGCCAGTTTCTCCATCTCCTCTCTGTATTGTGTCTCATCGCCGTTCGTGACTAGACACACCACCACTGTCCTTCGTCTGGAATGTGGTCTCGGTTGTTGTTGTTGCTGTTGTCGTTGGTTGCCATGGCTGCCAGTTCCCACCTGATGTTGTGTGGGAGTTCTGATTGGTCCAGAGCGTACTGAATAACTTCTAGCTTACATAACGTCTTAAGACAAGGACTCAAGTATAAGATGAACAGCTCATCAGAGATAAGAGACACTATTTCCTTTATTTCCTCCAAAGAGGATGATATGATCTCCCACAATGCAACAGCACATACCATACATTGGACATAGTCCTTTCCACTTGGGCTCAACCTTCTTCCAGGAGAAGGTCTCTGGACTGAATTTCCACATATCATTGAAGGTCTGTTTTTGTTTCAGGCCACCAAATATGTACAGCTCTCCATTGTAGATAACTGCTGAATGACACCAGCGTCCTTCTGGTAGAATTTGTGCAGAAGGTGTGTCCAGCCAGGCGTTTGTCTCCGTGTCAAACACTCTGATGGTGTTGTAGACCCCCTCCCTCCGGCCCCCGATTACAAACATCTTTGTCCTGACGATGGTGGCAGAGTGACCGTGTGAAGCAGGAGGTAGAGTTCCTCTGGTGTTAATTAAAGTCCAGACCATTGTGCTGGTGTCCAACTTGTACATGTCATTAGTGTATCCATTGCTTTTGGTGTGTCCTCCATGGATAAACATGACCTTCTCCAACACACAGGCTGAGTGGTAGATCCTCTCCTCTGGAACAGTCCCAGAAACCCTGGGTTGGAACCATCTGTGGGAGTCAACATCAAATGCATAAAGCACATTGCAGTAAGGATGGCCTCCCCAGATGTAGACTGTATCTTCAACCAACACAGCTGTGTGGCCGAAGCGCATCGATGGAACCTCAAGGTCACTGTCTCCTCTTCCAGGTTCCACTGGAGGTAACTTCTTCCAGCATAAAGACTCTGTGTTGAAGACATGGACATCCATCTGTTCCATGTTGTAGTCCGATCTGTTCCCTCCATCACAGCCTCCAAAGGAATACAGTTTGTTCCTCACTGCTACAGCAGCATGACGGAATCGCTTTGGTCCTCCTGCTTTAGAAACGGTCCAAGACAACATCACTCTGTCTGTCTGTTTGTCTGCCAGTCTGTCTGTCTGTCTATCTCGATCTCTTCTTTCTCTCGACGGCTACGGTCATTTTCAACACGGTGCATCATCTTATATCTTCTGGTGTGAAATCACACGAGACACAAACTGTTGCCATGCACACCTTAACGACGCAGCTGTTCTTCATCTGCACCCTTTGAACTCTATTGCTACATTTATTACTTTATTGCGGCTACCTTGGGGTCTATGGATCTATGGATCTATGGCCCTCATTTATCAACCGTGCGTACGCCAAAATATGGGTGCACGCATTACCGACATTTTCGGCATTTACCATTTCCACCAAAGCTTGAAATTGAACTTGAGTAGGACAAAAAGTCACGTCTGGTCGGGAGCTGTCGTACGCTTTGTCCTTGGCTGTTTTTCTGTCGTACACAAGCGGAGCAGCATTGTCTGAACTGTTGACACGCTGTCACAGGCATCTAAGCATATGTTTTCACTCCTAAACTGTTCATATAAAACTATGTATATAGCCTACATGTAAAAAAAAGAAAAAGAGAGATTTCCAACTTTATAAGTAATTAAATTTGCGCAATTAAAAACAATATAACATGTTTACAATGTATTAGTTTGTGCTTAAACTAACAGTGCTTTACTGGCCTTGTTATGCGAGCGCACTTGTGAGATGATTTGGGAGCGCATGCGGCACTTAGATGCGGCATGACATCAGATGCCTATATCACTGTAGCCTACTGTCTGTGATATTATTTAAAAAAAAGGCATAAATGGACTGCACGCCTTTATTTCCAAGTGACAATGACAAGCATACAGCTTGCCTATTTGCAATTGTAGCAGGCTATAGGCGTAAGGGGCTTAATCATTCACCATTTAAATAATTGCTTTGACAGTTCAGATAAAAGCAAGATCATTTTAGGGGGTCGGGAGGACGGGACCGCGGTGTGCGTCGCCAACACATACCAGCACACATGCAAGCTGCAAGCCTTCATCCATATGTTTATGATTCGTTCATCAATGATCAAATCACTACAACGTTGATTATGACTGCCTTGACATCGACATGATAGCCTATCTCTCATGCAGGCATCACTCACCCACAGGACTTATCACAGCAGTGCGCAGTCTGACGCCTTCGCCGTGCACTGCGCACAAATGGGTAAAATGAATATAGGCCAGCCTACAAACCTATTCCATTCATGGTAGGGATGCACCGAAAGGGAAATTCTTGGCCGAAACCGAATACCGAATATAGGAAACAGTTGGCCGAAAACCGAATACCGAATAGCCGAATACATATTTGTTATAAAGCTACCTGATTATGGCAAAAGACATGATTATGGCAAAACCTAACTTAAATAATAAACACTTATGGGTCCATTAAAAAACATCTAATTAATTGGAGGCTTTGTTATTAATTAATCTCAATTAATCACATTTTAATCGCATATCAATAGGCCTATTTGACCTGAGCAGTGAGCTTTTTTTTCTACATAAGCATAGGCAATAAAACAAGTAGTAATAATAATAGTGATAATAATATTATTTATATAAAGCTTCTCTGAGTACTTATCGACACTTTTCAAGGAGAACATGAGAAAACAAATAAAAACAACTTTATTAGAGAAAAACTAAGACTATGGAATAAAATAAATTAAAGTGGAATTCCAGAGGTGGGTTTGAATTTATAGGTGGTGGCATGTCTCTGAGTTTTGGGAAGGGCATCGTTTTGACAGGTCTGCCTGCTGTGGACAGTGAAACCCTGACCATTAAACAGGCAGAGGCAACGATAGTCTATCATTCATTGTTAAAGCTCCAAATGATATTCCCATTCGTCTTTGTGTCTGCCCGTGTAAACGCAGCAGCGAGTTTGAGGTGTTGGGGAACGGATGGAAAGTACTGTTAAAACTAACGTTAGCTCCCATGCTAGCTATAGCTTCCCTCGTCAACAGACCACCACCCGTCCACAGATCGGGTGGAAGAGCTGCTGATATCACGTTGCTTGTGCCCGTGGATGGGAAATTAAGGAAGGATCAGCTGTTTGCGATCACTTTATAAATGCCGTGGCGACGTGGGTGTACTACGAAACCTGCACTCGAATCTGTGGCAGATTTTACACTCGATTGATAAATGAGGGCCTAAGGGTCTTCCACACACTACAGGGTTCCCTAACACTGAGCTGTGTTGTATTTTGAGGCTGTGTGTGTGTGTGTGTGCGTGTGCGTGTGTGTGTGCGTCTGTGTGTGTGCGTGTGCGCTCGCGCATGCGCGGAATGTGCTCAAGCTGACTGGCTGATCACGGAATGTGATGTATGGTGATAAGAGTGCCGCTCACGTCACGCGGGTGTGATATTTTTCTCCATATCGCTGTGTGAGAGACAGTCCACTGAGCAACTCAAAGTGAGGCTGAATGACAAGCATTTAGCATTCTGGCTCTTTGAGGGGAGCTAGCGCGCCCTATGGACAGCTTTGTGTGTTTGTGTGTTCTCAGGGGTGGCCATAGGAATCTGGAGGCCCGTTTCAAGACTAAATATGAGGCCCTGAGGGTGGAGGTCCCCCACTGAGGGTGGAGGCTCCCCTGAGGGTGGAGGTCCCCCTCTGAGGGTGGAGGTCCCCCTTGAGGGTGGAGGCCCCCTTGACGATGGAGGCCCGTTTCAATTGAAACTGGTGAAACATACTTAAGGCCTCCTATGAGTCTAGGCATAGTACTGACATGACATTATAGACTATAGCCTCAGTTACTTTGTGTATCAATGAAGGAACTGGAAGTTAACCATGCCCCCAGGTCCCCCCACTTGGTCCCCTTCTTTTTTGAGAGGCTATATTCAGCTATTGGTGTAGATTTTGGTCCTACACAAACATTAAATTCCCATTGACAATGAATCGAGAATTTACGCCATGATGTACGATGGTAAGAGCACCCCTCACTTCACACGGGTGTGACTTTTCCCTCTACACTGACTCACGGAGTGTAGCTTAGAAATCCCGTCACTGAAAATAGCCAATCTACAACTCACAATGCACCGCATTGTAGATTGGTTAACTATGACAGGTCGAGGCAAGAATAGAGATGCTAGTTACTTGCTACGGTTCATGCGGTGAAGTGTAGGGTAGTCACACTGTCACACTGTATGCAATATGCACAAAAGGGAAATATGTTGAAAAGTTATGTACGCCTGTCTCCTCGTTTCAGCCTTTCCAACAGTTTTTTCTTCGGGCCTGGTCCAGCATGAGCTCGTTTCCAACTACAGTCACCTGTTATGGGTGGCAGGTACCCAGCCTCGTCTGGTACCTTACATGCTATTGGCCCACATCGACGTAGTTCCTGCGTCCGAGGCTGACGGCTGGGAAGCTCCGCCATTCTCTGCTAAGGAGATGAATGGTTTCATTTATGGCAGAGGGACCATTGATGACAAGCACTCTCTTATGGTAAGAAATGGTGTGTGACAGGCTAGCAGTGCACCAAGTCAAAGGTTATTTATTGAACACCCTTTAACTTCTTTTCTCCCAGGGAATTCTCCAGGCTCTGGAGTACTTGCTGATGAAAGGCTATAAACCACGCAGGGGCTTTTATATCGGCATGGGACACGATGAAGAGGTACGTTAACCAATGATGAACAACTAATGTCTAAATTATTTTCCCTCTGACATTCAACATGTCACTGAGAATAGAAATAAAATTTAAGTATGCGTGTGTGTATGTTTGGGTAAAGGTGTCAGGTTACCAGGGGGCCGTGAACATAGCGCGTCTGCTGAAACAACGCGGCGTGCAGCTGGCGTTTGTCCTGGACGAGGGTCTGGCGGTTCTGGATGGAGTCATCAGTGGTGTGGACGGACCCGCTGCTCTGTGAGGAACCATCGCTGACGGACATTGTAGAAAAAAGCAACACACGCATTGTTCCAAACTTCCTGTTATTTAGAGCCATTACGAAACACAGTTTATGTTTTGCAGCCATTGTTGTATACAGTTTAAGCACAACCCACTGAAAAGTAGAGATAGAAACACACGACTTATTGAACTATCGTCTTTAGTAGCAGATACAAAGCATTATGATCCCAACAACAACCATCTCTCTCACTCTCACTCTCTCTCTCTCTCTGTTTTGTAGGATTGGTGTAAGTGAGAAAGGTCAAGCTACAGTAAAGCTGAGTGTGTCTACATTTCCAGGTCATTCCTCCATGCCTCCCAGTGAGAGCAGCATTGGTATCTTGGCTACAGCAGTAAAAAGGTGCTGCAAAGAAATACAATTTTTGGACTACAGTAGAGTTTTATCCCCCCAGCGTATCCTAGTCTAGAGGGAGCTGAAAACAAACTTACTGTAGGCAGAAAGCCACTGACTTGGCTCACCTATGCACAACTTCTAAGTTGCCTTGTTGTTGAGATGAATTATTAATATCCAAGACTTACTGACGTACTGTCTCTTCACTTGCTGTGTTTTAAGGCTAGAGGAGAACCCAATGCCTAGACTGTTTGGACAGGGACCTGAACGTGGAACCTTTGAACATCTGGCTCATAAGGCAAGACACTGCTGTAAATCTGCTACCAGTCATGTGACATCAAACATCTCTTTGCAATATTTTTTTATCACCAGTTCTACTTCTATGATTTAACAGTTCGGGCTTCCACTGAAACTCATCATGTCGAACCTGTGGCTGTTTTCTCCACTTATTGGCAGGTAATTAAATGTCCACTGGGGGACTAAATATGTTTAATTAAGCATAACTAGGAATAAATAGATAAGAATGCTTCATGTTGCAGAATGATGGAACGAAGACCTGACACCAATGCTTTTGTACGAACCACCACTGCTGTCACCATGTTTAATGCAGGAGTTAAGGTACGTTTTTACAATAAGGTTATTATGTACAGTACAATATGGCTGTGGAACAAGACACGCTGAAAGGGTTCTTGGCGCACGTCGAGTCTGCATGTTCATATCAACTAATTAAGTTAAAAATGTGTGTTTGTATGACGTCAATCAAGTGAAACCAAACATACATAGTATTACATACATAGCAATACAAGTTTGAAATAAAATGAGCGTATAGGCTTCTAGCCTACCTTCCGGCATTTTGCCAAAGTCTTCCATGCGGTGATGGAAACCGAGCAATGAAAACGTCGGGGGGCGCCGGAAATCTATATGTATGAAAGAAAAGTTCACCCGGAAGGTTTCTGAGAGAAGAAGCGTTTTGGGTCAAACAAACTACACAGACATTAGACTGTATTAGTTCTTCACAGCTTTACAAGTGCTTATAATTTTCTGGGACACTATACAGTGGGGCGGCGGTGGCTCAGGGGTAGAGTGCCTGGATGGTAACCGTAAGGTTGCCAGTTCAAACCCGGGCTCCCCCAGAGTTACTGTTGAAGTGTCCTTGAGCAAGACACTGAACCCCTAATTGCTCCCGATGTGCTAGTTGGTGCCTTGCATGGTTTCCGCTGCCATCGGTGTATGAATGGGTGAATGTAATGCACAATCTCTGTAAAGCGCCTTGGATAAAGGCGCTATATAAATGCACCATTTACCATTTACAGCTTTACAGGTGCTTGTATATTTCTGGGACACTTACCTCAATAAAGCATTTAGCTGCTCCCTTTTCCTATCTGTTATATTTTGAATTTATTTTCCCTACTGTTCACCATTTTCCTTCCTCCACACCCAGGTGAATATCCTCCCTTCGCTTGCTGAGGCCTTCGTCAATCTGCGTATCCATTCAGCACAGACGTTAAAAGAGGTGAGATTCAGCCCCTTTCAGACAAAGTTGCTAGGTATAGTACAGTTACAGTAGATGTTACCCAACTCATCACCATATTACAGCCTGGGAGTGAGAATGTGTAGCAGCTGAGATGTGTGTTGTTCAGATTATGGACCTGATCCAGTCCACTGTTGGGGACGAGCGTGTGAAGATAGAGCTTGTGTCAGGATTCGACCCTCTGCCTGTCAGTTCGTATGATGAAACCTCCTTCGGTTACCAGATCATCAAGAAAACTGTGCTCGACATGTTCCCACAAGTAACCGTGGCACCAGGTCAGAACCATGTGTAAATGGGATAGGATTCTTTTCACTGGAGTGGTGGTTGTATTTCTTACAATCCATGACCATGAGGTAATTATTTTATCCAAAATGTTCCACATGCAGGTATTTGTATTGGGAACACAGACAGCCGTCACTTCAAGGAGCTGACCAATGATATCTATCGCTTTGCTCCTATCTGGCTCAAACCTGGCGATGCTCAAAGGTAAGAATTTTCAAATGGTGAGTGATGGTTCACTCGACCAAGTCTGTTGCTGTCAATATAGCCTGGCCCAGCCAGCCAGCATGATTTCTGGTATAGAGAGGCAGGTGCCGGCTGGATCAGCTGGCGGATCCTATTGGTTCACCAGTCTGAGCGCTCGCCCCCTCCCCTCCCTGGTAGAAAACAGTGGAGAACACTGACTCATACTGTAGATATTAAAAATAATAGATCCCTCATTGGCCGCTTTTTTGGAGCTATGCGTGTCGACGGGAGGCCGGAACAATTTACACTCTGGGGCAGAAGTGTGCCGGAGGTGTGGAAGGCAAAGGCAGTCTTATGATCCAACTGTGTGACCCAGTTGTAGTTAAAGACGCACTCCCGCCAAATTGTATTATTTTGTTTGTCTCATGTGAAAACCCTGGTAGTTCTTGCACTCTGTATGTCTACAAAGCATTAATTTAGAATTTTACAACTAAAATCTAGTCTTCAGTCTAGCATTCATTGAAAACAAGTTTGGTGCGATCATGTCACACACCAAACGCCATTTGGGGACTCACTAAATGAATTAGGAAATATGCAGAGAAACAAAACGAGTGCTCCCTCGTAGCCTGACGCCACTGTGCGTCTTTCTATGGGGGCGTGACTCGTTTGTATACAACTAGAAAGCATAGCAATGGAAAGTGGGGGCAGTGATAACGGTTGCATGATAATGGCTGCATGATAGCGGCACCACTTCCGCCCACTTCTCACTTGTAAGATAAGATACAGTTTGTACATACAGTACGTATCGTTGAATCGTT
The DNA here is from genome assembly GCF_964188405.1 of Protomyctophum parallelum. Taxonomy (NCBI): domain Eukaryota; kingdom Metazoa; phylum Chordata; class Actinopteri; order Myctophiformes; family Myctophidae; genus Protomyctophum; species Protomyctophum parallelum. The sequence continues at coordinate 40,893,959 of NC_139705.1, forward strand.
TGAGTATGAATGGGCCTCAAGTATGATGTTTTGGAAAACATAACATTTTTGCCATTTGTTTTCAGGATCCATGGCATCAATGAAAGGATTTCTAAGAAGAATTATGAGGAAATTGTAATTTTTTACTTCAACCTGTTCCAAAACGGCGACATTCAGAAGCTTCCTGATCCTCACAACTCTGACCATGACCTGTAACGAGCGGCATCCAAAGACAACATGTCTAATTTTCAGGACCAAAATAAGTCTAGCCGTGACTTGGAGTGCAGTCAATTTAACCACTTTTTCTTTCACAACACATGTTGTGAAAGATGTGGTTTATCAGATATAGGGTTGGTTTCAACTTTCAATGTTCTTAAACCTTAAGCTTGTCTTTCTTTACCTTTGGTAAAAGTTCTTGGTAATCTTAATTTAAAGTTTTGACTTGTTGCTGATAAAATAATATATAATATAAGTTAAGAAGTTAATATATTGTAAAATCTATGTAATACTTGAAGTGACTTACACCTTTTTGACAAAATAAATGCACTGTTTGTACTTTTCAGCAATGTCAGTTAGCACAAAAGTCGTTTTAGAACTTATGTTCTTGATATGTTGTTTTAGTTCCTGGCAGAAATAAATAATTGACAACCAGTTTGATTTTGAAAATGAGCTGTGAAACCTTTGGCACTTTGTATACACTCTTTTTGAAAAAGCTAATTTCCATGAGTTATTAAATAATAGACATGAAAGTTTCACTAATGAATGCTGTGATTTATTGTTGAAATTTGAAACGTCATATCTCTTACGAGCCTTATTAAGATACTTATTACGTATATAAGTATCTTATATGTATATAACTTCCCTTCCCTTTACTTATACGTTCCATTTTTACTTGAAGGTAAATTGTATTGTATTTAGCTTGTGATTAATTGTTAACTTACTGTACCATAAACCAAAACCAGTATTATGAATAAATCATTGCTTTTGTGTATTTCCATTATGCATCTCCACAAAAGTTATTATACTTAAGAGTTAATGGCTTGAATATTCACTACTAGTGATGTAATCAGGAGGACATGGAAAGTGGAAAGATGAAAATTGGAAAAAGAAAAGAATATCCTAAAATGTTAATTATGCTTTGGTTAATTGGTTTCCTTTTATCGGTAGAGCTTTTGACCTGTATATTGGTTTTAGTAGTCTACCTGTTTTAAGATATTGTTCGCATTATATATCATTATATGACATTGGTCTAATAAATGTTTTGTATTCCTATTGTTCTTAAACGTTTAACAAATTTCCTGTTTTTGGAACTCAAGTCTCAAGTCCTTGTGGGGAACCCAGTTTACTGGTCTAGTTAGATAATTCCTTGAACAATCTCAAGGTGGCGTAGTCATACCTAAAAGTAAATCCTTTGCTACACTTGGTTACAATCTGTCACAGTCGGCAGGACAGAATAAGGCACTTGAGACATTTGTTCATTTTTTTTTTCTCTTTGTTGGAAATGTCTCAATTTCTTTTATTGAAATGGCTCGATTGTTTAGATTTATATAACAAAGCAGCATTTGGTGCTCCGTGGGATCCGCTGATTGTGCCCATCCTCTCCAGTGTGTCAAAAGAAGTGCCTGACGACTAACCTCTTCCTGTAGTGACTTTGGTTTTTTGGCCATGGCTAGTGGGCTTCAGGAACTGAGAGACTTGGTGCAGCAACTGCAGGCTGAAAAGGAGCAGCTACTGAGTGATCAGGCAGTGGCTCATTCTTCCCAGTCAACATCTGCCAGTCCCTCATGTTATGTTAAAAGGGACCATGTGCCTCATGAACATTTGCTTTTTGTTCCTAGTAGGGAGAGACCGCATGTCCCTTGTTTAGGGGGACATCAGGCATTTTAGTAGAGGATTGGGTTGAAGAGGTACAGGCTACACTACGAGCCAGACATCTAAGACCTAATGTCCAGGCTGATTTCATTTATGACCATTTGGAGGGGGAGGCAAAAAATGAGATTAGGTATAGGCCCAGGGCAGATACTCTCTATTCTCCAGGATTTGTATGGCTGTACTAAACCATTGGTCTCTCTTCACCATAGCTTATTTTCCAGGAGGCAGCTGGAGGGAGAATCATTACTCAAGTATTCCCATGTTTTGTGTTGTCTAATGGAGAGAATCCAGTGTTCTTCCTCAGATGGGATGCCTACTTATGCCACCCTGCTGCGTGACCAGTTTATTGAGAATGTCTGTGACTCTGACCTCCGCAGGGAGTTGAAGCGGGTGGTACGTCAACAATCTGACTATTCCCTCCGACAGATCAGGGCTGAGGCTATCCATTGGGAGCGATAGGAGCGAACAGATCTACATAGAGGTAGAAGTTACCCTGCTGTACTTGCCACTACAGCAGAGATGGAAGAACTTAAAACAATCTTGCAGGAGCAACAAGAGCAGCTTAACAAACTTTCACAGGTCCTTCTAGCCCTACAGAGCCAAAGAGAGGGTGACACCCGGGTTGCTTCAGAGAGCCAGCAGCTGTGGGGTTACCACCAACCCATGGGTGTCTTTGCACAGACCTGTACCAGATCCCCGCTACCTGCAACGGTCCAGAAAGCTGCATGTGGGAAACCGCTAACAGCCTCCCAGGTAGTAAATTCTGCCCTTCCAGAGCGGTCAAACACTGAACTGGCTGCCCTACAAGCTACTGATCGGTCAATAGGTGCTCTTCTGCCATTCTGGCAGGAACAACGGAGGCCTGTCCATCAACTATTACTACCAGAGTGTCTGAGAGAGGAGGTTTTTCATCGTCTACACCAAAACTATGGACACGAGGGCAAAGAGCAAACCACGGAACTTATCCGGCAGCGGTGTTACTGGCCAGGCATGGGACAGATGATCCAACGGTGGTGCCGGCGGTTTGGACGATGCAGCCTCTCGAAAGACACACAGCCTCTGGAAAGGTTCTCTATCCCCATCAGGTCGTCAGGCCCCCTAGGTCAGGAGAGGCCTTGTCTCAGGTACGCCATGTACACCGCTCAATGTTGGAACCAGTACCATGTGACGGCACAGTTTCTCCACCAGAAGGGTCTAATGTAGATGAGGAGGAAGAGAACGGCAAGCTCTACATCATGGTGCACCCTGCTGCTGACCCCGCAAGGCCAGGCCATGTCCAGACACCCTGGTAACAGTCCCTGTCATAGACACCCCTGGCCCGTCTGTGGTATATAGTCCTTCTCCTGCCCCGTTGCAGCCACCTGGTGTAAGCAATTCAACATCAGCCATGGTTAGGCCTTGGTGTTGGACTAGCTCATTGTCGGGACGCCAATGAAAAAGAAAATTGTGGTAAATGTAGCCAGTTGAAGTTGAGCCTCAGAGGCCACCATAGGGGCACTTCCTCATTGACAATCATCAGGTAACTATTTAAATGCCCTGTCTTCTTCCAAGCAGAAGTTTGGTGAATGCTGGCCTGGCCGTGGGTCTTGAGACCTGGGTCTGCTGTTGTTTTTATTAATTTTACTGCCAGGGTGAGTAGCATGTCTCATTAATGTAGTTTTAATCATGTTCTGTAATCTATTCTAAACTATATGTTACAATTCAGGTTGATGTCCATTCATGTGCCCTGTGCCAAACTCTCATGGAAGTGTGTGAGCACAAACGGACAGTTAAGGTATACACAAACAAAATAAGTTATAACTTGATGAGATACTTTATTTGTTGTATAGTCTAATGTACTAAATGTTTGTTATATTACATTTTATCGGTAGAGCTTTTGACCTCTATATTGGTTTTATTAGTCTACCTGTTAAGATATTGTTCGCATTATATATCATTATATGACATTGGTCTAATAAATGTTTTGTATTCCTATTCTTAAACGTTTAATAAATTTCCTGTTTTTGGAACTCAAGTCTCAAGTCCTCAAGAAACTTGCATTTGTGGGGAACCCAGTTTACTGGTAGTTAATTCCTTGAACGATCTCAAGGTGGCATAGTCATACCTAAAAGTAAATCCTTTGCTACACTTGGTTACTTATAGAAGCTTTGAATGAGTGCTCCTCAATGTATTCTTCTAATTATTTTTACATTTGTTGCCATTTTATCACATTTGCCTCTATGAAACCATGTATGTGATAACATTGCCACTCATTTATCATTTCATTAGAAGGATATCATTTGTTGTGGGGAACTGTTAAAATTGTATGACTCTATTTTCTAATATTATTCCTTTTGCTTATTTTCATGCATAGACCATGGTTGCTATGCTTATGTCTCTCGCAAAATCTGGCAACACTGACTGCACAGTTGGAGCTGGCGCTGTGTTTTCCTCCGTGGTGGAAAAAGCCCGGTGACGCGAGGTTAGAACGCGGCTGAATGACGGATTTGACGGAGATAGACTAGCAGACACTGGCGGTACCATAGAGTATATATATTACTCTAAGGGCGGTACGCACATAGGGTACGCAGTCTACGCACGCGGAGGAGAGATCCACCACCAGGATCACCGCACACACACTCACCGTCCATTGGAGCCCTTTGCGCCGAATAACATGTAATTGAAATTGAACAATCATTTAGAATAGTTGTCAGAAAGAAAGAACCCTTGTTGTCTGTAGGGGGGTGAAAGAAGATTTACGCACAACCCGAGACATCATGTAAGCATGTTTTTGTTTGTTTTTGCGTAATGTTGGGAGAAGAGACGCAAACAAACTCCAGCCTTCCTTAGTTTAGTAGCAATTAACGCTAACGTTTAAAAAAGGGCACACAGCCTAACTCAGAAATTACGTAATTTGAACGGCGTAGACCCCTTTCTTCCCTCCTTGGTCTGAAATAGTTTTATTATGATGATATAATGATAAATTTGACCAAAGGCGGGACTCGCGGGATGTAATGGCCTTGTTGCCCCTAGCTAGCTACTCCAATGTAAGCTAGCGGTTAGCTCGCTAGCCAAGCTAGGTTTGTAACCTGATTTATTGGAATAAAGCACCAAAGACACGGAATAACCGCCTTTCTGTTCTGGTAATGAATTGCCATTGAACGCGTGTATGTATTATTGTCGTTCACGTCTTGACCTTAGCCAGACAGATGAGTACAACGTTAAGTTGACCAACATTGCTGCTAACGTGACTTCTATAATGGCATGGATGGATCAGGTGCAACCGCATGGCTCATATGGAGGGTGGGCAGAGACTCAGAGAGAGAGAGGGAGGATAGTCCAGTCATTATAGGCCAGAATTAGGCTAAACCTAGAACAAATTGCAACAGTAGCAAACTCAACTGATTTTGTATCTTACATATGTCCTGAATAACATACAAAAAGTCCCCTGAAATTGTCTGAGGGGAAAGTGTTGAAAATGACCTGTACAGTATGGCCACCATAGACATCCAATATAAGGCAAATAATTTCAAAATGTCCTTTTGCTTTAAGTAGCATGTGACATGTCAAACTAGGGTGTTTTCACGATGCTGAGTCCATTCCAAGCATTAGTTTTGCATAAAAACACTCCTTGGGCTAATAACAGTCATAGCCGTCATCACAAATGTGATGAGGTCAGCACATTTGGGCAAGTGGCTATGGCCGGTATTAGCCCAAGGACTGTTTTTATGCAAAACTAATGCTTGGAATGGACTCAGCATCGTGAAAACACCCTAGTTTGACATGTCACATGCTACTTAAAGCAAAAGGACATTTTGAAATTATTTGCCTTATATTGGATGTCTATGGTGGCCATACTGTACAGGTCATTTTCAACACTTTCCCCTCAGACAATTTCAGGGGACTTTTTGTATGTTATTCAGGACATATGTAAGATACAAAATCAGTTGAGTTTGCTACTGTTGCAATTTGTTCTAGGTCAAATTACATTATTACTGGACTAGGAGGTAAACAAACAGAATCATCCTATGCTTTGATGCCAGCCACGCAAACATATTTAATCCTTTTAACTAATACTCTTAGCATAGTTGGTCACTTGACTATATCATAATAGTGGTGTATATGTCGACTATGGCTCTTAAATAACTTTGCAAGGAAAGGAGGGTTGGCTGCTGCTACTTGTAAATTATTTGGCTACTTATTAACTCATATTCTTCCTGACTTGCTGTCTCTAGCACCGTCAGCAATCTCTTTGGAGAAGTATGGAGCTGCATGGCGAGACTTTTTTCACTGATCACATAAGTTGACATAACGCCATAATGCGGATAACGCTCGCACAATAACTATAAGGCCGTTATGGAATGGGGAATGTAAAGCGTTAGGTTACAAGTTACTGCAAATAGTACTTACGTTATGTAACGTAACGCGATGTAAGGGCGTTAGTCACAACACTGCTAATGACCAGCCCTCACCTGTCCTGTACAGGTCTGTATCATGTATTCCCTTTTAGTTAGGGATGCAAATTATCGATCAATTCATTAGTTGATAATTGATAACCTTATCGATCGACTAACCAGTTAGTTCATTAGTGGCATTTAAAAAGAAAATGGGAGTATCTTAATATTCCTCAATACACATACACATTTTGCTGATATACAAAATGGCATCTTTTATGAGGAAGAATAAAATTAAATGAAGTGCACTTGTCTTGTCTGTCACATCATATGCAAAAGCAGAGTTGTTTCTGTGGCTACCAAGGTGGGGGGGACTTTTTAACCGACCCACTAGTGCATTTCTGGGCTGTGCACGCAGACAGCATTACATTCACAGAAAACCAACCAATCATTAATTGTTGAGTTTAATTGAATTTAGAAACCGTAACGCTGTAACTGTAATGCTGGGACTCCACTGCAGCCAGTGGGTGTCTGTCAAGTGTCAACGCAGGGAATGTTCCCTTTTTATTCAATGAAGGGTGCTCCACTGCGACGATACCCTGCGTGTTGTGTTTGGACGGCGTCACCAATTCGCCCCAGTAAATTATTTGACATCCAAACGCAAGTGGAGCCCTGGCGTAAGGGGCTATTGGCATTGGCACTGGCATTCTGTATGAATGTAGCTTACAAGATTAATTCACTTTTTTTTTTTTTTTTTTTTTTTTACAATTCATAACATAATTTGACTATGTACCACAGACTAAAACCTGTCTTAAGTCCAAATTTCATTCTGACCCCTCCACGAAAAGGCCTCGTTGTCTTGAACCCTTATCTATCATTTATACATTATGGATCAATGGTGTGGACTGTTTTTCGTCTGTGGTATTCTTGTAGAAGGTGAAATTGTGGCAAGGTTTGTAAGTGTTAATGTCACTGCGTTCTCTTTATCTTGTAGGGCCACTCCAGTAACTGCTCACTGGCATGAAGATGCAAACAATGTCTTTTTTGAGTTTGACACTCCAGACTGCAAGAGACGCTCATTCGGCCATGACAAGGGAACGTTTGAATTGAAGTGGGTTTGCTGCAAATACTACATGTTTTGCTCGTTCCACAATTGTGGTTCCTATTGGTAATTTCCTTTTCCTTTTCATAAATACTAGCTGTTCATTTAGTGTCTCATGCTTTCTCCAACAGGTGTACAGGACATACAGGACAACAATCCTTTCAAAATAAAGTACGCCTTAATAACATTGAGGTAAGTTCGCCTATTGAAACCGCGAAATCATCTGTCATTTTAGTTGACACAGATGTGCTTTATTAAAAAATAGCAGAGATATATATATGCTCACTTTTTTTAAATCTTGAAAGTGAAATCTTGAATCATTTTTAATTATGAAAAAGTTTGAGAAGGAATTTGTAGAATCGGCATCAGGTTTTTCTGGTTTAAGCTGATTCTTAGCACTCAATTGTTTGTTCATTATTGTTTTATGTCTCATGGGATATTACTATTGAATGTCATTCTTCCCTCAAACGCAGGCATGCAAATATGTTCTGGAAGGTGATAAATTGTTTTGCTCTTTACTAAAAACAATTCCGGGGAAACCATGCGATCTACACAAGGTCAGTCCACACGTTGACACAAAATGTCGAGGTTTTTTGGGGAAGGAATGGGACCACTGTTTACTTCAGTGTTAAAAGAGGGATATTCCTGTTTTGACGTGTGATGTTGGAATGTGATTGAGAAATCCTCCAAATTAACTTCTTTTTCTCTTTTTCCACAGCTCAATGGATCGCTCAAATGGCTCACTTATCTCAAAGATTCCACCAAAACTGTAAGTACTAGAAGTCAGGCCTGGATGGTTAGCTCAACCGTCTGTGCACCTAGGCTGCCAAGGCAGTCGGACGGCATGCCGTGGGTTCGACTCCAGAGCCCGACGGCCTGTCTGTCTACTGTTCCCTATCAATAAAGGCATAAAAAGCTTTAAAGAACTAGAAGTAAAATGCAGCCTTGATTATTTTCCCAATTGCAAACTAATGTATCATGGGCTGTAACGGGTTATAAAGTGGTTACACTTTTTCTTTTAAACAACAATTAATAACAGTCATGGTGGAATTTAACTAATTATGTATTACTATTACAGATGATGCCCCAAATGTTCGATGTATTAAGCCGCAGTTTTCAATAAAGAAGTGTTTTAATCCCGTTTGTGGCCGACTCTGTCGGAAACTCCCAATAGCGGTAGTGAGGGGGCGCATCCGGTAAAACGGGAATTACGCTCAATGTAAACAAGGGGAGGGCATGGGTGGCGTTCGGTCACAGACAAGATTAAAACACTTCTTTATTGAAAATTACGGACTAATACATTGTACAAGCACCACGCATGTGTCTATAACATTTGGGACAAGAGGGTAGGCTCCTTATATTTTGCATTCGTACATGTTCGGAGCCTTGCATGCTCCACGGGTGTCCCTGCAGTGACCATAGGGCACTCTCGCAGAGAGTTGCATGCATAATCGAAGAAGCCTTGAATGAGTGCTCCTCAATGTATTATTATTTTTACATTTGTTGCCATTTTATCACATTTGCCTCTATGAAACCCATGTATGTGATAACATTTCCACTCATTTATCATTTCATTAGAAGGATATCATTTTGATATCATTGTGGGGAACTGTTAAAATTGTATGACTCTATTTTCTAATATTATTCATTTGGCTTATTTTCATGCATAGACCATGGTTGCTATGCTTATGTCTCTCGCAAAATCTGGCAACACTGACTGCACAGTTGGAGTTGGCGCTGTGTTTTCCTCCGTGGTGGAAAAAGCCCGGTGACGCGAGGTTAGAACGCGGCTGAATGACGGAATTGATGGAGAGAGACTAGCAGACAGTAGCAGTTAGCTGCGTGTGGTCAGCCCCTTTGGGGACCCTCGGTTATCTTTTCTGAAGTTTGCACGCGGTACCCTAGGCCCTTTCTGAAACCAGTCCCTCGTCAGGAAGTGCCCCTCCAGCTGAATCAAGTTCCCTTGATTAGGGACGGGTGCTGGGTATAAAAAACAGACACCATTCGTTACCAGTCCATCATGCAATTGTTTTACCTCTTTGTACAGTTATATTGCATTGCATTGTGTATATATCTGTCCTTCCGTCCGTCTGTCTGTCTGTCTAATCATGATGTTGTGTTGTAGGACGATGTCGATCAGGGATCGGCCAGCCTTGAAGAGAACCAATCAGTTGTCAGCATGCCTCAGGTTGTTGTCACCATAAAAAATGTTCACATTTGTTTGCAACAACATCAAGGAAACGTGTTTACAACGATGTTTCCTTGCTATGTAGCAAGGAAACACGCACCACTGTTTCTCATTTCCTCACGGTGCAACGTTTTCCAACATTTCCTCACTATGGTGCATGTTTTGCGATGGTGTATGTATGGTGTTTTTTGATTGATTGATTACTTTATTTGTCAGGAATGTAAACAGCACATGGTACAGTAAGACATTAAGGCTAAAAGGATAACACATAAAGGTCCTGGATACTTATTTACATTGTGGTTCTATGAATCTATTAAAAACTAATCACAATATGTCAAGTCATCAACAAATTCGAACACTATATGTACAAAGGAGATGAACATGTTAAATTAACACTACCATCCACTGCATCAACTCAGCAAAAGTAAACATCTTTTAACAGAGGTGGCTGTAGCTGAGGGGCGTAAAGAGGCCCTCTGGTAATCAGTCACCTTGTAGATCTGTCTACAAGGTGACCTTGTATTTCTGTCTACAAGGTGACCTTGTAGGTCTGTCTACAAGGTGACCTTGTATTTCTGTCTACAAGGTGACCTTGTATTTCTGTCTACAAGGTAGGGCTGACCCAAAAAAATCGATTAATCGATGTTCAATCGATACGCACGGGAATCGATTTTTAAATTTTGAATCGAATAGTCATTAAAAAAAAAGCGGACGCTTTTGGTCCGCGAGACGGCCCCATTTGGTCCGCGAGCCATGCTTGCGCCTCGCAGCACCTCGCACCGCCTCCCCGTGTTACAAACAAGGAAGCGCACCACAGCTCAGTGGACATTAAATATAGGCTACCATGTTTTATAAGTCATATAAAAACATTACTTACACCCAAATGAAAATATAAACTTCACAGATTATAGATCACATGGAATTATAACAATCTGTTGAGTATTGCCTGAATAATGCCACTATAAAATCTCAACTAAATCTCACTAAATTGCATTGTGTATATATCTGTCCTTCCGTCCGTCCGTCTGTCTGTCTGTCTAATCATGATGTTGTGTTGTCTCAATCAGCTTTTTCAGGGGGCCAGCCTTGTCATCAGTCAGAGTACTTCATCCAATCGTAGCCATGCATCCGTCCAGGGGGGGGGAGCCAGACAGAAGGTTCACCCTCCGACTAGTAGAAGCTTCAAGGAGGAGGAAGTGAAGGCGGAGTCAGCTGATTTGTTCTCTTCAGAGGTCACGTCAACAGTAAGCATGCCTCAGGTTGTTGTCACCATAAAAAATGTTCACATTTGTTTGCAACAACATCAAGGAAACGTGTTTACAACGATGTTTCCTTGCTATGTAGCAAGGAAACACGCACCACTGTTTCTCATTTCCTCACGGTGCAACGTTTTCCAACATTTCCTCACTATGGTGCATGTTTTGCGATGGTGTATGTATGGTGTTTTTTGATTGATTGATTACTTCACACCCAAATGAAAATATAAACTTCACAGATTATAGATCACATGGAATTATAACAATCTGTTGAGTATTGCCTGAATAATGCCACTATAAAATCTCAACTTTTATCGACGCGCCATTGCTGACGTCATCACATTTGTGCTGACGGCTATGGCCATTTTAGCCAAAGGAGTGTTTTTTTGTGCGAAACTAATGGTTTGAATGGATTCAGCATCATGAAAACCCCCTAGATTGACATATGCCAATTATGAAAATTGCTCAACATAATTATGCAAGTTAGCATCCGTCAGTTTCTACACGCTGGGGACCCATACTCAACATTTCTAACATAAAACCTTGGTGTACTCAACATGCCTGGGTTCACATTCTGGCAAGTAGACTTAGACTATACTGTTATATATCTATTAAACAGTCAAAATTAAATCAATCAAAAGAGCCATGAATTCCTGTAACCTGTTGTATAAACCGTTTTGACTGTACCAGCCAAGACATCATGAAAGCAGGTCAGCTGTCTTGACCATGTCTTTGTTTTGGTCTGAAATTAAGTGAGGGATGCTGCAGTATTTAAGCTAGATGTACAAGCCCAAAGCGCTGTGCATTGCGACGGGCAGATAACTTGTAGATCTGCTACTTCCAGCGCAGGACGGGCGCATGCCTATGACGCTCTTAAATATGCATTCAGCACTCAGCAGCCAGCAGCGACAACAACACAGAGCACTAGCAGCATAAACCACTCGTCGTCAGACGGAATACACACGCAAATACGAGTCACGACACAACTTTATTGCACATCTGTGCTTTCATCCACGCTTCTATAGCCTTTTAAATCTCATGTCCCATCCACGGGCACAAGCAAAGTGATATCAGCACCTTCCACCCGATCTGGATGGTGGTGTTGTTTCTGACGAGGGTAGCAACTAGTTAGCATGGGAGCTAACATTAGTTTAACTCTGGTCCATATCGTTAGAAGCAGGCAGAGCAGCTACTGTACACGTCTGTTTGCATCAACATGTTGCTGGCTTCACAATGAATGATAGACTATCGTTGCGTCTGCCCGTATTTAATGGTCAGGGTTTCACTGTCCACAGCAGGCAGACCTGTCAAAACTATGCACTTCCCAAAACTCACAAGACATGCCAGCCACACACACAAGTTCAAACACACCTCTAGAATATTTCTTTCCCCAGCTATCTCATTCCACTTTCATTTATTTTATTCCATAGTCTTAGTTTTTCTCTAAAGTAGTTTTTATTTGTTTTCTCATGTTCTCCTCAAAGGGCATAGCTACAGGTGTGTGTGGCTCCTCCAGGGAGAAGTACAAGTGCTACAACCTGAAGGATGCAGGTATGTACTTACATACTGTACCTGTCTACAGGACTTGCATTCCCATATCTGCCATGTAGGGCTGCAGCTATCTATAATCTTCTTAGCGATTATTCTATCAATTACCTTTTAGATTAATACAAATAATCGAGACCGCCTTTCTGTTATATATATATATATATATATATATATATATATTTGAAATGATTTATATATCAAGTCAACGAATTGATTAACCACTTGAGCCCATTTTATACATTAGTGTCATGCAAAAAAGTGTGAAAATCGAAAGTTGAATTGCAAATGTTTTCCAATAATGACATCCAAATTAGGGATACATTAATAATGGATAATTGATCTTATTTTTTTTTATATATATATACACACACAGTAATTGATTACATCGATTCGTTTTGCACCCTTTCTGCCATGATGCCATGCCACTCTAACCTCATTCTTTTGGTGTGAAATGGTTGTCATCTATTCTAGGTGAATCATCTATTCTTGGTTTAGTGTACCTGAAGAAGAATACACCCAAAGCAGCCAATGAGGATCCCTGGCGCATCTGCACTGCCCCAGCTGATGGCACACTGCAAGAGTGGGTTGTGAAAAATGTGAGTAAAAAATATGTTGATTCAGTGGATTTGCTTGGTTTCTAGCTTTGGAACAAAGTTGCCTTCAATTACCTTGTAATTGTATCATGTAAATATAGAACAATAAAGGCACCCGCACACTGCCCAACTTGTTTTTTTTCAAGTTCAAGTTTATTGGTCATTTAAAATACACACACCTTATACAATGTATTCAGGGTTTTCTTTTTTGACCAAAAGGGAGTGTTTGGCAGAAGCCTCAGCTTATAGTGCCAGCCCTTTTAATATTCAAAATAGCTATAGAAAGGAAAAATAAATGCAACAAAACAAAGAAAAAAAACAAACAAAACAGGAGAATAACTTAATAATTGTGGTCACGTTTCGGTCACCAAGACCTTAATGCATGATTGAAGAAGGCCTTGGTGACCGAAATGTGTTTAATAATAGTTCTTCTCTTGTACTGTGCAAGTCCTGTGCCTTACCGCCTTTATTGTTCTCTGTGCATCATTGTGTGCTTCACCTACACACCTGTCACAAAGACATTATTACCTTGTGTACAAAAGCCTCGCAACAAAGAAATGTCAATCCTACTCTTTTAGTCTGATTCTAAACATTTGGCATGAATGCAACCTTAATTACAGGCAAAGAAACAGACATTTGAAAGGGATTGAAGGTCAAAGTAATTAAGCTTCGATTACTATATTACTATTCTGTACAAACATAATTGGCAATGACTACAATGGGGGCAAACAACATATATTAAACATTCATACATAAAGGACCACTAATGGAAATAAGCTCAAGCCTTTTTTGTGTTGAAAGATCATGTTGACAGATATGTACCAATATATATTATGTATTATAAAAAATCAATCAATTAAACAGTAACTCCAAATGTATTATGTATTCACATCACAAGCTAGCAACTTGTGTGGCCATTTAAGTGAACTGAATTAGCTTGTTGTGTTTGTCTCATTTGTTTTAGGGGTTGGTCAAGGCCAATTCCAAGGCGGCACCGATCGGAGCTGGGTTATGGACGAGCATTGTCTGTCACGAAGGGCAAGGATCAGTCATTACAGGGTATTCCTCAGGGCTTATCAAGTTCTGGCAGGTTGATACAGGAAGGTCATGGTCATGGACAGAGCCCAATGGAAACTCTATCTCCACATTACTACCATACACAAGGGGAGGCTGCTACTTTCTCTTTGTAAGTTACCAACTCAATTCTTCAAATCTTTGCTCACGTCATCTTTATTCAAGTCCCTCTCTTCTGAAATGTCAACGCTCTCTCTTAATTCAAATGTTTCTCAGGTAGGCACCATAAATGGATCACTGCACACACTATCCTACAAGTCGGACAGAGACTCAGAGTGGTCAGATGAACGCAGTGTAGTGGTGTGCAGCAAATACAAAGTCAACATTCTGCTAGCTTCTCCCAATGGGGAATGGATCTTCGCAGGAACCACAGTCGACTGTAATTCGCCTTCAAAGGTAAGTATAGCTCTGTAGGCACTGGGTAATGCTTGTTTTACTATATTATATTACATTTCTGTGTGCAGCTGATAAATGAAAATGAAACCTGGATTAAAGGTTCATTTATTTTGTTTGATGTGGCTGGCAGGTGTTCCTTTCCAGCAGTTTGATCGGTGTAACTACGTTTCCTCCGATGAAACTGCCTCCGGCGATCGACTGTCTCCACGCGGCCGTCTTTATGCCCACCCAGCCTGGTAGACTGGCCATCGTCCACAGCAAAGCCGGATCCACTGTGGCTGGATACGTCCGTGTGATGGATTACGAAATGATGAATTACAATAAAGCACGGCTGGATGACCATATAATAGGTATCTATACACTCTGTGCTGTGAATGTTGTACCTGTATTCTAAAGCTGGGATAGTGGATGCATGGTGTAATCCATGGGTCTTCAACAGGGGGTCCTCTGAGTTACTACAAGGGGGCCGCTAAATCTTTGTGTTAGGACCCCCCCCCCCCCAGTATTGAGGGTTTAAGTGGTTAAATGTATGAAAAATAGTAAATGCACATTTCCATGAATCCAACATACACTGATAACAGTGTTGTCAAACAAGTCTATGAATCAAGAATTTATGAAAAAGTTTTATCTGCAACACAATTTTACACAATGTACTAGCTTCCTCTCTGGCTTGGAAGACCTCTGTCGTAATCGATATAATAATCACTAAGAAAATAGATATAAATTAGTTGCAGCCCTACTTTCGACTTTTCGAGTCATACGGAATGATTTTCGAATGAATAGACCTCAGTTTTCCCGTGTATAATTTACGTTTCCATTGTAGCAACGAAGTCCAAATCCTTTGCTATTAAACCATCTCCAAAAGACCTCCTGCTGGGGGCCAAGGACGGGAATACACTCGTGCTGGCGGATCAAAGCGACATCTGGGTCCTTCATGTGACTGACAAGGTCTACGAGGTCGTCAAGGTCTACCAAGCTGAACTTGTTTCATCCATATTTGTGGTAGGCTCTTCTTCTTATGGTGAAAAGGACAAGCACTTGTAAGCTTGTCGCTAGCCTGGTAAACCATCCCAGCCGCGTGAATTCACATTATAATATGTATTCAATCACAGCACTCAGGGCCCTGTGATTGACAGACACCGATTGGCTCTTCTATTTATATATTTCTCACACAGCGCTTGGGTCAGACTGGTCTGCAGATGACATTATGATAATATGAGTTTACACGACCGACCGGGATGGTTTACCAGGCTACTTTATAGCTGTGAAACATATCGATTGTTTGTGTGACCTTTGCATTGGTTAACTTGCAGGCAAGTTGTCAAGAAATCAAGTGTGTCTGGATGCTGCAACACCTTTCTCGGCTACAATTAGTAAATTATTTTCATGCAATTGTGTTTACAGAATGGCTTTCATGTGGTGGCTGCCGGTCGGGACGGGACTTTAAAAGTGTACACATGGAACAACGAGAAACTGAACGACAAATTTACCATCCCAAGTTCCGTCCCTCATGCACGGTATAATACACACAACACTTTGTCAACAACAACAGACAGGTGGCCGTTAAAGTACAGCAGAAATAATCAATTGATCAATCAATTATATGAAAAAATAATCGATAATCTATTAAAATAATCTGTTAATAATTTACCCCTGTCTTTGGGCATGCCGTCATAGGAGAAATCTTTCAAAACATTTTGAAAACTTTCAAGAATAGTGAAAATAGATCAACATGTAATTTGAGGCCGAATGATCTGAGAATTCCAAATATTACTGGCAGATATAAAGCCCTGGAAAGTCAGGTTATGTAATTCAGTTTGAGTGCAAGAATATTAATTTTAGAAGTTATTTGTAAATAGTGTGCTTTTCTGAAAACGTTCTTCCTCTGTTCAAATAATGCATAAACGAATATAGTGTGTTTCACATTCAGCCATGCCTTTTGCTACTGTACCTGTACGAATATCGTTATGTTATACACTGGCTATATGCATCAGTGCTCCAAATAGCTTAAATAGATGATGATTACGAACAAACAAAAGCACTGTTTTAAACCTTCCCCTGCTGCTGGGGTCCTATCTGTTTCAGGGTCGCCGTGATGGCCTGTGACGACAACAGCACTGTGACCGTAGAAGAAAGCGTCGACAAGAAAACACAATTCCTGAAAGCTTACCATTTTCTCCCCTGAAGACCAAAAGTAAAGCTCTTTGCGTTTCTGGGAACAAATTTTGTCGAACTGTGGTTTGACAGTCTTGTCTATTAGCTGTCAAGTCTTGATGCGTGGTGATTTGTAGTTGGGGCTGCATCTCTTCTGTGGTGTCTACACTACAGTATGTGAACAAAACGCTGGTTCTTTACCTCATTGTTGTTCCATTGTTGTTGTTTCATTTACAAAATAAAACAGTTTGCAATACTTCCAGAATGATGATGTTGAAGGTGTTCTGACCATGGTTACCATGCATACCAGCGTGCTGCATGCACATAATGTGCACATATGTGATGTGACTTGAGTTTTTCTCAACAGCAATTTGGACGTTTATTCATCAAAAGTAGTTAAATCCTTCATATATCAATCGATACTGCATACTGGGTCAGTTCTTTTTTTATGCAAATTTTGTTTAAGCCGCTCTCAAGATGTTTAAAAGATCTGTGTTGTAATAGCTGTCCAAGATGGCTGAAGTTATATTTGTTTAATCCAGACAATACCTTATCCATTCTCAAATAAGGGAGAATAGAGTGGTTATCAGGTGGTGGCTTCCATTAGCTGCAGCACCTAATATTTATGGAACCGTTATATCAGAATCCTCCACTTACGGGTACTTTACTTCATGTGCTGTAGCCTCGGAAACCCTGACGTTTTTATTTCCAGGGAGGAAAGCTGGGACTTCACTATAGTTGTTGCCCACAGTGACACACAGCAGTAGTATACTAATGAGTTAGTTCAGGAATACAATACCAAATGCGGCCAGCGGAGGGAAACCTATCCTTGTCTTTGAAAAGTCCATCAGCAGTCCACTCATGTTTAACAGTCAAGATCCAAAATACTTATTTGGGATGTATTGAAATAATTGAAACAACACAGATAAAGATCCCTCTTAACTACTCCTGAATAAACAATTGGATATGACTCCAGAAGTCTTCAAAGATTATAAGAATTTGGAATAATGCACTTCTCTTATAGGGGCTGAAGCATAGGGGAGGGGAGCTATATGGAGTTAATAGCTTGACTATTCACTACTAGTGATGTAATCAGGAGGACATGAAAGTGGAAAGATGAAAATTGGAAAAAGAAAAGAATATCCTAAAATATGAATTATGCTGCTGGAACGTAGCATACATGAACATGCTTTTTATTCAAATAAATCAAAATGACCTTTTGCAATCAAACATCCAACTACAGAGTACTACTCAATAATTGAGTACCACAGACGAAAAACAGTCCAAGTCCAAATTTCATTCTGACCCCTCCTCGTCCTGAACCCTTATCAATCATACATTATGGATCAATACTGTGGACTTAGACTGTTTTTCGTCTGTGGCATTCAATTGTATACTTTGAAATTCTAAAAATAATTCTGAAATAAGTATAATTTAAGAGAACTCTAGTTTTTTGTGTTTGTATATCCATTAGAACAATTGATGTGTATAGGGAAGTGTTCTTGTTGAGGCATGCACCTTTGACCATGTAAGCATCCATTGTAGATCAATATCCTCCCCAGTTGCAGTTGTCTGAGCCAACGCCTTACCATGAAGGTGTGTGTAGGTATTTACAAAGTTATTTGCTGCTTGTTGTGCCCACAACAGCTGTATAGATCAGATCTTGTCTGAATACCTGTTGTGCTGTGTTTTCTCAAACCCCCTCATGACACTTGGGTCAGGGGGTGAACCAATACATTGTTTATTTCCTTGTCTGTTCATGAAAATCTTTTCGAACACGTTGCATCGTGATTCAATTAATTAGGCTGTAAATGGTGCATTTATGAAGTGCTTCCCAATGAGCTTTACAATGATGCATTATACAGTCACCCATAGTAAAGACACTTGACACTAGCTCTGGCGTCTGGGGGAGCCCGGAATCGGAACTTCATGGGAACCTGTTACCAATCGGCCACTCTACCTCCTCCTGAGCCAACTTATATTGGTCATCAATAATTGATATTCCCTTTTCCTAAAGAACAAATGAAACACAAGACAGGTCAAGATCACACATTCTAGTGATCTCCATTAGTGTCTCCAGTACCTCATCACTTCTCACTAGCTCTATTTCATGAAATATACTCTTGCAGCTATTAAAACTAAGTAAAGACAGAATGTTCAGGAACTACATTGCAATATGATACCTTATTATTTGGTGGTGTACGATTATAGTCCTATAATTGAATACTTTGCAAAGTAAACAGCTGTTTACATGCAAGCTCCTTCTGCTTCAGTGTTGAAATTCACCCTTTCACAATACAATGCATCTTTGCACTGCAGAATGAAATATAATGATTAATACAAGAAAATGTGATACTTTTATTGCCACATATCAGGCTACTGACATATTCTTTGAAAGTTGACTTTAGTTTAATTATGGTCACTCACAGTTCCAATAGTTCTGCATATGGTAGATAAGATTGAGAGCAATAGTGAATTAACCCTTTTTGTCCTTGACATGATACAATACTTGATTCCATTTCTCATCGTTAGGTAATTCAACCGTAGGAGGAGCAAACATCTGGACTGACTTGTTTCGTTCATTCAGCAACTCCTCACAGAGTTCATATTGACAGCCATAGTCCCACCCAGGCAACCATGGTGCACCTACAGTACATGACATGAATCAAACTATCACACAATATTACCACACTCCTACTTCAAACTAAAGACCAACACCAAAGTTCTATGATTGGCAGTTTCAATTGCTAATAAAGAGCATCTAAAGGTCCTATATAAAGACAAATAAAATTATGTAAACTATATTAATAACACAATAATCTACCTTTGGTTCTAGTTTTAGCAACATCTGTTTGATATTCTATACATTTAGATTATTGATATTTAGGCCCATTTCTGTAAATACTATTTTATTTCATGTGAATTTTGCCTAAAGAGTATGAACATATTAATCCAATATTAATCATAATGAAAACACTCAACTAATACTTTTCATTATTATTAATACGTTTTAATTAATAATAAAAACACTGAGTGACGTGGTCTTGGATCAACATGCTGTTACAGCCAAGAACAAACTTAACACAACACAAACTTAATCCCAGTGTGACTGAAGTGAGCGGTGCCTTTGCAGTAAGTGCTCAGTGCTGCTGCACCCACTATTAAGTATTTGATGATGACATATGATGATTATGTCTGATGATGTATTGAGTATTGACATACAGGGGCGGAATAGTGAGTTTCAGCATTTTACCATTCAAATCAACGGTAACATAAGGTTTGTCCACTATAAATAAATATTATAATAGACATGCACCCAAGCAAAACACACATAGTCAAGTGTTGGAGCGGTTAGCACTGTTCAAGAATGTATTTGATGTCTCTGATCACTGACGACGTGTCACTTGCAGCTCCTCTTAAGATCAGATCATGGGAGAGTCACAAAAAGCACAACTCCACTGCAGCAGGTTCCTGATCCACTCTGGTTCCTCAGGTGCAGGCATGCTGCCGATGCTATCTAGAAGCAGGCAATGCCTGAACGTCAGCGTTTGGCAAGCTTGATATGACAACCCACACCTGAGCCATATGTGGCCGTTGTCACACATGGCTTCTTTGTGGTCTGTGAAAGGCAGCTTCACTCCACACAGGCTGCAATTCTCTGTGAATGTCTGATTGCTCACCTTCTGGCGGATGTGACCAATCAGGATCTCTGCATTCCTGTCTTCAGAGTGTTTAGACAGGTAGTCCAACAACCCACATGTGGGTATGCTGTTCGTTACATGAGTGCAGATGTTCAGACAGACTTCGGCAAGGACCTTCTTGACATGCTGTTTCACCAGATATTGCTCAGCACTCTGGATCCAGGCCTGTGCCATGTCTATCTGCTGGTCTAAGTTCTCGTCTTTCACTGGTCTCTCCTGCTTCACTTGTGACCTTGCTCCTGGTTCCCCCTCCTCCTCCTCCTCCTCCTTCACACCGCCAAACTTCACATCCTGTGTACATGTAGCGGCATCCTCCTCTTCCTGTATGAAGACCTTACTAGTGCCTTCATGTGTAGGCTTCCACCGATGGTCCACGGGCGCCCTCTTCAGAGCCTGGAAGTACACTCGGACGAGGAAGAGCTTGAAGCGCCAAAAGTATGGCTGGTCTGCAGCTTGGATTTTACTGTCAACTTCATCCAGCCAGGGCTGAGGGATGGCCTTGTCCTGCAGGATTTGCCAGCGCACCAGTTCGAGGAGGTCTGCATACCTGTGCAGGTTCTGTTTGGTTGAGTTCAATATCTGTTTTGCAGCCTCCCCAGGTGTTTGTAATGCAAAGAGGTTTACCTGATAGCTCCTGTCAATAACGTGATGGCCATCAACTAAGCCATCAGTGCTGGCAACAGCCATGTAAGCACCATTTTGACTCACCGAGATACTTTGCAGCCTCCTGCCTGGCAACAGGTTTAGTGCCCTGCCTGGCAACCAGTCTGGTGTCACTAAGTAGTCTCTCTTGAAGATCAGAGTTGATTCTGTGAAAGTGGGGGTCAGCTTCCTTACTGTGCCATCTAAGGAGCAAGTATAGGCAGCTGCAGAATGCTCAGTGACTGAAAAAGAGACTATTGGGAGACTATGCAGGCCGGAAACATGGGATTTTTGGACTTTAAGTCCAGCGGGAGAAATCATCAACAAGCACCAGAAGACATAGCAGCCTCGTGTCGCAAGCACAAGATTGCAGTTCCTCTTTTCCATTGGGTGGTAGATGGAGACACACTTGATGTGTTCCACAGGAATCTGGTCCTCTTCTTTACACAGGATCACAGGCTGGCGAAGAGTGAAGTATTTCTTCAAGGTATCATTGCAGGCCTGCACTGGCATCACCTTTAAAGTCCCAACTTGACTGCCCACTACGAGCGCGGTCATCCTGCAGTCTTCATTCTCCGACTCCCACCATGCCAAGCCAGTAGGCTTGGCGACACCGGATTCAATTATGGCTTGGATTTCGACTTCACCCCCCCGGACAAATGGAACAATGAACCGCCACAGGACAATGTCGCCATTCTCCATCAGGACTGCAAGCATAACCATCTCGACCTCTTTACAGGTGTTTTCGTCAAGCACCTTCTTCATCCTGTAGGTATGGGACCACTCCATACTTACGGGGGTCTGCATTTGGAAACGACGCTGCAGCTCCTGTAGGTTGAGGAGGTTCAACTTGGCTGGTTCGTTCTTTGTGTGTGAGTAGCCGTACGCCTCGAGCCTCTTGCTGTAGAGGCTGGTGAGGTCAACGAGATGGAGCCACTGAAAGCGTTTGTGACTGCAGTGGATTGTCAGTCTTTGGTCCAAAGTCAGACAAGCAATGAGGCAGCGACCATTGGCGTCACAGCCCTGGGGAGACCAACTTGTGTATTTGATGCCTCTGCGGTTCCATTTAGAGGCGTTGATGACTCTTTCAGCCTTGAAACGCTGACTCGTTGCTGGGTCTGGGTCCGAGCTAAAGTGCTTTCTGGCTGTTTCAAGCTCACTGTCTGATCCGACTTTCAATTTGAGAGTCTCTGTAGGCACGGTGATGGAGGTTCTATGCAGAACCATGTCCTGTTTATTGCTGTGGAAATCACACACCAGCTCCATGAGCGATACAGCAGTAGCTGTTGATGCTGCCAACCTGTGGTCTGCAGCCCACTGCAGCGGCTGAGAGCCGCTCACCGGTGACTTCAGCTTTACGACAGGGTCTCTTTTTACTACTGTCAAAGTAGATGGGGGGCTTTCGTCCATACATTCAGGTTTAATACTTATGTTGCTTGTTATGGATCCACTTGCTTCATTTCCTGAAGCACTGGATGCTGCCATCTATTCTACTGTATGTGTAACCGAGGCCCTAAGTCAAGGGCCTGATCTGGTCTGAGAATTACTGCCGAGAGATCCCACCTTAGCTCAGTAGTAAGGGATAGAAATGGGATATCTTGAGGCGAGCTATAAGTCAATAGTCGAAGTCCCAACTGTCGTTTTTAATGTTTAATTCGAACTCTAACCCGCTAGGCTGCCTATATTTATAATGTCGTGATGTCATCTCTGACGCCACGGTTGTGATGTCAGAGCGACGCTCCGTTCCTTCGTAACACTCCCCCTTAGTGAAGCTATTAGCTGTTGCGAAGGAACGGAGCATCACTCTGACATCACAACCGTGGCGTCAGAGATGACATCACGAAATCAAAGTATGTTTATTATGCATTGTATGCCCACATTATGCCAATATGTATTGAGATCCCTGCAGTCTGTGGAAATTTCTGTCACTCAAATGATCACATTTCTGTTATATCTGACATCACATACCATATGGAGATCCCTGATGTCAGTGAAAATTATTCCCAGATATGGACATAGGCCTATACTGTACAGTCACTGTTTTAACTATGCTTTATTATTATGGTTGAAAAAAGGTTAGGCTCATTCTCACCACTGTGTTTTAATTGTGACGTGTCCAAAGATAATGGTATTTAATAGCATCTGGGTTTCAGGCGTAATACATTTCCGATCAGTAGTTTAGTCTGAGACTCATGTCAGACACATGTCACAATATTTGCCATTGACAATGAAAGGAGAAATTAGGTCAAATGTCCACCAAATATGATGTAAATTTGTGGCAATACAAACATTAAATGCCATTGACAAAGAAGGGAAAATTTACGTCATATGTAGATGAGCAAATCGGCTAACCAATATGTGCCTCAAATATGACGTAAATTCTGTCCCCACACAAGGGAACATTTACGTCATATGTAAATCTGCTAACCAATCACATAAATTCAGTTGTTCATGAGGTGATGTATATATTCTTTCGTGAACCGACATGACCTCCAGGCAGGTCATGGTACTGTAGTCCCCAACGCCCAAAACCAGTCCTCATAATCGGGTAACAGACGTTGATCTCCACACTGTCTGGAGGGAGGTTGGAAACTCTGGTACAGTTTAACCAAAGATGGTTTATGAATATAGAATAGATCATCCCAATTTAAACCACTAGAGGTGAAATGGTACACAAATCCTAATGGTCTCCTAAGTCTGACAGCATATTTGAACCACATTCTATAGGATGGTTTGAAAGTATTAAATCTAAAGATTGGACACGGAAGCATGATTTGTAAGCTCTCAAATCATTGCAATATACATTTAAAAGTAGCCTACATTGAACACAAGATGCACATTTCAGTGTTGCAATTGATCATCAATGTCCTGGCCTGATTGTTATTGTTAAGTGAGTATTCCAATAATAATACTTTTACTCAAATGCAAATGCAGGCTTTTCATGTGTAACAGAATATTGCTACCTTGTGGTTTTGGTTTTGCTATTTTATATAAAGTTGGAGTGCTTCCCTTGGAAGGCTACAAATGAATAAATGAACACTGGATTTTACTATGTAGCTGAAAAGAAATGAACTTGGACCCAAACTGTTCCCATAGCAAGCAACACAATGGTTGCTAGTTAATGCATCCATTTGTATCTCGGAGAGTGTAGCCTACAAATGGAACCAATGCATGCATAAGGGCCTTGATGGGTTAAATCAAATGAACACTCTTCTATTCAATCTATTGTAAAGTATATTATATTATATTATATAAATATGTTATTTCATATAGTAGGCCTAGGCTATAATAAAATATGAAATTACATATTTATATAATCGCGATAATAAAACATATAATTGGCTATAGTACTATATATCTGTCACACCTCGCTCCTCTGCATTTTAATTTGAGAATTGACTTAGGTCCAAACCACTGGACTAATATGTGTCTTGACCTTAATGGTTATGTGGTTGTTTTATGTTCAGTATTTTGCCATGTCTTCCTGTTCTGTTTGGTTTTCTGTTACCCTTTGTGTATCTTATTTTGTAGTATGGTCCCTAGTGTTTCCTGTCTGCCTAGTTTCTGTTCCCTACCTTGTCTCACCTACCTTGTGATGTGTCAGTGTTTTCACCTGTGTCCTCTTTGTCCTGTTAGCTTATCCTGTGTTTTGAGTTCACCTGTGTCTAGTTAGTCTTTGTCTATTTATATACCCCAGTTGGTTCAGTTCCTTGTCAGATGTCATTTCATGTCATAGTGTCTACTGTGTCCTTATTTTGCCTGCCCCATTTTATGGGAAGTTTAAGTTATTGTTTAATAAACATCCTGAACTGTGAATCCTGCCTTTTGGCCGTACTGCTTTTGGGTCCACTGAACGCACCCTGACAATATACTATTATGTTTTTCTATAATAGGCTATAGGCTACTATAGGCCTATACTATATAGCCTATATTATATATTATTTTTGACGGGCACTAGCCCCTCCTATGGTTTAATGTTTGTGTTTAGTTCAATGTTTGTTTTAAACGCCATTGAAATAAATTAATGTTTGTTTTTAGTTCAATGTTCAAAACGGCATTGACAATGAAGGGAAAATGTTGTCATCTTGTCCCTAACACAAACATTAAATGCCAAATAACATTTAGGCCTAATGTTTGTTTTTACACCGTTTGTTTTACATCACCTATTCAAATGAGGTATACTTTAATATAGGCCTATTAGCGCCCCTCACTTCAAACGGGTGTGATTTTTATTATCGCGACCCATAAAAGCGGGTCCACGGCCCAAAATGGGTCGCTGCCCTACGTTTGGGAAACACGTGTGCAAATTATTGCTATTTGCTACACTCACGTGTTTATTCTTATGAAAACACTGAGTTGAGTTCATACAAGTCAAGTCATGATGATGTCCGTGTCCGTCCAAAACTCCATCATCCGAGGAGTTAACCTGTAAACGCAGATGGTTAATCTTCTGTCCCAAAACACTGCGGAGGTCAAAGTAATAAAACAACACAGATCTGCAATGTTCTGACCAGCAGACGCCGCAGAAACAAGCAGTTTCAGACGTCCGTGCACTAAACAGGACGGAACTTCTATTGTTTTGATATTTTTGATATTATGGAACTTTCAGCTGTGTCAAAGAAACTGTGGTGCGTAAAGAAACAGCTGATAGTCCTTCTTGCTCCACTTCTGTTTCTGCCTATAATTTTTGCTCTTCCAGAGAAGGTAGGCTATGCTGTGCTGGTTTGATGATGCTGCTGACATTAATATTAGGCTTTATGTTACGTGCACTTGTTTCACAGCATTTCCACAATCAATTCAATTGATATAGCATTCCTGACAAAAATCGGGTTTAAACTAATTTATTAGCTAAGAAAAACCCAATTCACTCGTTCAATGCATGCACATGCATGCAAGACCGGTTTTATTGCTACGTTGGTTTGATGGTTAACGTTTATAATTATTTGTTCTAACTTCTACAGTTCTGAAGTCAGAGTGCGCAGCTTTTTCCATGATTTAAGTTGAGAGCAGGCTAGGGTAGCCTCATTACATTTTGAACATGACCTAAAATAGTCTAAATGTTGTAGTTTTTACTCCACTATATATTATTTACTAGGCATATACCTTTAGCTCTCACATTAAGATAAGATAAGCAATATATAACCAACACAGATAGTAGCCTATTCATTATTAGAATAGATAGATGACGCTATCGACTAGTGTCACAAATGGTACAGCAGAGGCTATATAAAGTAGCTAAATAACCCCTCCCTTTAAAGCTGCAACATTGCCTATACCATTACTGTAGCCTATAGTGTATATACCGGTACATCAATAATTTTAATAGGCTACAGTATGCTAATATGTATCATTCTAATCTTGGACATTCAAAAAATGAACAGATGGATTTATGTTCAGATCTGCTTCTAAATGCTGTCATTACTGCTTATCAGCAGTGGTGTATAAAGTAACTAAAGTATTTACTCAAGCATTGTACTTACACTTTTGAGGATTTTTTTTAACTTTACGAAGTAGGCCCTATATCTAATTTTCAATAGGACTATACTTTTACTTCTACTCCACTGAGACAAATACTTTTTACTCCACTTAAATTGACGACATTAGTTACTTTGTAGATTTAGATTATTAATTTATTACAATACCTGCATTACCATTAACCACTTGAGCTCTATGCATATTTAGGCTATTTGAAAATAGCTGATCTAATCTGCTATTTTCAAAGCATTTTTATACATTTGGAAACTTGTGCAAAATGAGTATCTTTACTTTCCGTACTTAAATGCAATCATTTTGAATACCAGACCAGAGTATTTCTACATTGGGTTTTTGGTATACTTGTGAGTACTTGTTCCACCAGACCACCACTGCAGCTGCAGTCCTGCATGGCTGCTTTGATTACTTCATTATAGATGGCACAATGTTTTGTAAATGTTTCAAATTAATATATATTTTTTGATATAGACCTACTGTGATTATCGATGACTTATGGAGCTCACATAAATGTAGACCAGCCTCTCGTCTTTAGCGTAAATAAAAATGACGTTTTTGCTACTACAAATTCGGGTTGTGACATTAGAAAGTCCTCTGAGCCCCCCACCACACGGATAAAAGGTCAGTTTTGGCCAGAAAGGGATTTTCACTGGAGGAAAAATATTCTCTATGAAGGTTTTCTCTTGGCAATATCGGTAGAGTAACTAAAAGTAACTAAAAGTAACTAAAAGTATATATATTTTTTTTGCCCAAAAAGTACCTTTTATACGTGTGGTGGGGGGATCAGGGTGCTTCCACTAAAGAAAGTAGGCTTTCTAATCACACCGACCATGTAGTCATTTTTTTATGTTTTTTGTGGCTTTCGCCTTTATATATATATTTTTTTTATAGAGGGATAGGGATAGACAGTAGGCTGACTGGAAATGGGGAGTGAGATGGGGGGTGGCATGCAGTAAGGGCTGTCGAGATCAGGAGTCAAACGCACGGCACACTGCCAGACTGGCCAGCCAAGTGGAGTTGGAGGTCAAGAAATTCAACAGAAAAAGGGAATTTGAATCTCAAGAGGGGGACGTGCACCGGATTGTCTGGTTGAGTCATTATTATTTGGAAATTATTAGTAGTCATTGGACCACACACACACACACACACACACACACACACACACACACACACACACACACACACACACACACACACACACACTCTCTCTAGGTCGTCCTCAGACGAGCCCTCCATTGTCGTTTCCAGTCATCCTGATTCTCCATACATCTGGCCAGTTTGTTGGTACTTTGCACTCCTGCATCGCTCTTGAGTACATCCACGTATGTTAGCGTGGGGCGTCCTCGTGATCGATGCCCGTGTGTTGGTTCCCAGAGCACCAGTTTGCTGGCTGGCAGTTCTTGATGCCTTTGGCAGTGTCCTGCTATAGTCTCATTCTCCTGGCTGCTATTTTCTGTGAGGTAATCCCTCATACAGAGTCTTGTTAGTAACACACACACACACACACACACACACACACACACACACACACACACACACACACACACACACACACACACACACACACACAAAAGAGTGACAAAAGAGATCACAAATATTCACATCAAGGCATCGGTTCTTTTTCAGGAGGGGAGATGTCTTTATGTGGTTCTGTTGATGGCGTCGTGGTGGTGCACAGAGGCTCTTCCCCTGGCCGTCACCGCCATGCTGCCCGTGTGCCTCTTCCCGACCATGGGAATCCTTCCGTCCAAGACCGTTTGCCCGCAGTACTTCCTTGACACCAACTTCCTGTTCCTCAGCGGGCTGGTGATGGCGTCGGCCATCGAGGAGTGGGGCCTGCATCGCAGGATAGCCCTGAAGGTGCTGAAGATTGTTGGCGTGAAGCCTGCTTGGTGAGGCAGAGACTAAACTTTAGAACAGGGGTTTTCAACCCTTTTTGTATCAAGGCCCATTATTTATTTGGCATTTGAGCCACGTACGGACCATTTGATGACATTTAGCCTCTCAGGCCCAAAACCAAAGAATATTTTTTTGTCATTGGATAGATTTAGTCCACAATTCCATGCTGTATTAATATATATGTGGTAGTACCATAGGAGAGATAACAGGCAAGCGGTTGATCAAAATAACAATTATTTTACGTTCTCTAATTGTGTAGACTTCTTGTAAATTAAATCATGCAGATGTTTAACAATAATTTAACTAATAATTTAGCGTCAAATGAAACCAAATGGACCAGTACAGGTCCATTTGGTTTAATTTGGTTTAATTTGGTCCATTTGGTTACCAACTCTCCATCATTTAGCTGGGTACCACTGGTTGAAAACCACTGCTTTAGAAGAAAGGTCCAAATAACGTTTATTGTCGTATGTTATAACTACATGAACCCTAGCGTCCCTTTTCTGGGTAGCCTTTGTCATAATAGTCAAACAGGCTAAGGTCACAACACACGTTGTGAGCTGTTGTGAGTTTGTAGATTTGGTGTAAAGGTGTAAGTTCAGTAGCCGTTTAGTTACATCCGTGTCTGTCCAGACTCATATACTGTAGGCCTATAGTATTAGTATACATGTAGTCAATGAAGAATTATTTTTAAAGGCCACAGTGACCTTGACCTTTGACCACCTACTTCTAATCAGTTCATCCTTAAATCCAAGTGGAGTAGTGGACGTTTGTACCAAATGTCATGAAATTGCTTCCTGAAACTTTTATTGCGTCCATAATGTCGGGAGGGACGAACACCGGAAGGAAGGGGCCAAGTACAGACACCTGCATGGTGTCTGTCAACGATGTTGAATGCAAACCTTACTGGTAGATGACTGTGTACCACATTCTGTTCCCAGGCTTATACTGGGAATGATGCTGACCTCGTCCTTCCTGTCCATGTGGCTTAGCAACACTGCTACCACCGCCATGATGCTTCCTATCGCTAACGCTGTCCTGGAGAGTCTCTACGGGCCCCTGGAGGACTTGAAACGAAACTGCAGGTCCATAGAGGAGTCAGACAATGACATACTAAATGGTAACTGCTGTAGGGCTGTAACGATCATGACATTTTAGTTGACGATTTATTTGTGATTCATGATTTAATTGTGATTTTGGCACTGAACATTGGAACATAATGTACATTTCTATTTGACTTTTAGGCTTTGTAAACTATGTAAAATTGCACAGGGAAGATGACAAATATTTCATACAAAGCCTATTACTGAAATATATACAAAGAAATGGCTCCTAGATCTATTTTTGAAAATGTATGAAGAAGGACTCTATATAATAGCTTCATAATATTTCACCCCTATAGCTAAAGTCAAAACGTTGTACCTAATCTAATAGATTTTTCTACTGGGAGCTATTATTCAGTGTGCAGACTTCCCTTCCTCTTCTAATGCACGTATTTTACTTCAGCACCTGCACATTTTTGTTGGGATGTGCATACTTCCGTCTGGACTCTGTTTGAACATGTATGATAACAATTAAACATTTTTCCCCGACAGCAAATTCCCAAAATAGGGAAACCAGGTTCAATAATCTCTGTTTTCACCCATCTTTATTATTACCGCAAATAATGAATTTAATCCGGTGATTATGTTGTGCCGTAATAGTTATGCCCAGTGAACCTCCTGTGTTCTGCTAGCTAACAAGGCAGCGTTGTGTCGAGGCTGGACATTCACACCCAGACACCGTATGTGTGGAATGTAGTGTGAAAACTCGCTCCCTCTGACAGACCAAAGCCACAAAATGTATTCAAGTCATGAAAGCTTGTGTTAAAATACTGTGATTAGGTTCTATCTATTCATACAGGCTGCACAGAAATATGCACAGTAATGTGTATTTCTCCTGTAGTTGTAATATGTAAACCAGGATGTGAACTTTGTACAATAATTTGTTCCACCACATTGAGCTCTGGATGCAAAGTTAAAAAAGTAATTTATTGATGATGTTAGGCTGCTTTCAAGTCAGATATTAAACATCAAAGAAGACTTACAGTATCATTCTTATATTTAGCTACAAAGTATCTTGAAATGGTTTTCATGATAACCTGACACGACTTCTTCTTTTCAAATTCTCTCAGGTCAATCCAATTTAAAGCTGCAGTCAGTGAACTCGCTGCCGTCAGAAAAACAAATATTATCAAAAGACGGGTAAGGAGAATATGAATACATGAATCTGAGATGAGCCGACATGAAATCAATGTGCTGTTTACGTAGACGGCTCTGATGGAATTTTGGTATAGCATGTCGGTTCATCTGATTAAACTACAGTCCGGGTCTTATTTCAATGAATACAATTTTAACTTTATGGACTCTACATTTTGTTTTAAAATACAACTTGTTTTTGTCAGGGCTGGTATGGTAGACTTTAATGGATTAACTAAACAGTTTGGTATTTTAATGCAATAGAACTAGTACATCTACAGTGCATGGTTGACCCTGGTGTCGGGTAGGACACCTCCTGATTCACAATTATTTGAAGCAGACCGAGCACCGAATTGGATACTAGATGTGCTTTTAAAGCAATTGCAGTTAAAAGCAATTCAGTCAGACAACTCACGAATAGATTAAACAATATTTATTGCAGAATGAGTAATGAGTGTGCATATGATATTTGACTTGGCGTTCGGCTCTGCTGGATTTCTCCCTGCTCGGCATGATTAAGCAACATCATAAAACATAAGAGCAGGGAGATAGATATACAATAACCCCCCCATGGGGAGCAAAGATAGCAGAGCCCACCGGTGGTGCTGGGGTGGTGGTGGGAGAAAACATCACATACAACCGGGAACCATGAGCAGAGGAAGGCAGGAAGAGCATGGAGTCTAGTGAGCTTAAGTAGCCTGCCCACTTAGTCAGCTGACTGCCGCATCAGCGAATGACGTGAGAGACTTGCACACACGTATACTCCCACATAGTAATGCAGCATGTTAACCCCTTGAGCATAGTATGGGCCTTTGAGCAAGCAAGAACCTCCCTTGAGGTTGACTGACTGAACTGACTCCGCGAGCTGCGTTTGATTAGCGTTACTCCATTTGCATTATAGATGAAACGTAGCAGTTTGAAGCCTAATATATGCTCTGTTATATGACGTCACCAACCTACAAGTCCACAACGTGTTGCACGTGCGGTGCATTGTGAGCTTGTAATTCTGCTATTTTTGACATACGATAAAGTTTAATTCAGGCTTAACTGAATTAAGCAAAGTTCAATAAATACTGTTAATACACCTTGAAAAGGATGGATGGAACAGAGCCCAGCGATGCGAGGACGGCTGAAGAACTGCGCTCAGAGTCAGAGTACCAGATGAAGGTGTGGAAAGGCTTCCTGATCTGCATTCCGTACGCGGCCAGCATCGGAGGCACCGCCACGCTCACCGGAACCGCACCCAACCTCATCCTGATTGGACAACTGAAAAGGTCAACAACATGTCATGTTGGGTGCCGACTCAAAACTAAAATGTAGGCAGATTTTGTCATTCAGGAGGAAAGTATTGATCTTTGTTTTTGATTTGTAGTTACTTTCCAGATTGTGATGTCCTCAACTTTGGATCTTGGTTTGCATTTGCGTTCCCTCTCATGGTGGTGTTTCTGTTCCTGGGTTGGATCTGGATTTCGTTTCTCTACGGGGGATTGAACACAAGGTGCGGAGAGATTCTATAATCACGTATTTGAACGTGTGATCTACAAGCTTGTGAGCGTGAAGATCTCGGCACTTTCAGAAAATCTTTTGATCACACATAAATTATGACATCTAGGGATGCCATGTTGACAGTGGTTAACCACTTAAACCAATAGCCTCCACCCTGCCCGTTAGAACATCATGACCCTATGAGTCATTTTACACTGAAATTGAGAAGTGATTCTGAAAGCAAAGCATTTCCGTCTTCTTCTTTTCTTTCTCCTCTGTGTGATGTTTGATCATTTTCAACAGTTTATGACATCTTCATGTTGCACAGATTGTGTGTCAAACGACAGGATCAAAGAGCAATGGCGGAAGCCAAAGCAGAAGCCGTCATCGATGATGACTACAGAAAACTGGGACCCATAAAGTAAGGATCTCTGTGTGTGTCAATCCCATGCAGCGTAATTTTGATGTTTACATTGACGTCACTCTACTTCGTGCTGACGTTAAATTTTCTCAACACACTTTTTTTTAGTTTTGCTGAAGGGTCCATTTGTTTCTTCTTCGTGTTGTTCGCCGTCCTGCTGTTCACACGAGACCCGAAGTTTGTCACCGGCTGGTCTGTGTTCTTTAAGAAAGGGTAAGAAACACATGCAACAGACAGTCTTAACCAAGAGTATGGTCACTCATCTGCAGCAGATGCCTCTGTTTCTTAGTCTTTGTAGTCTAATTATGACTTGCGTTGGCGTGTTGGCTCATTGAAAGAAGCTCCACCTTCGCGGCTGACTGACGCGACGGACAGATTCCCGGAAACGCTCTACTCTGCGTCAGTCAGCCGCGGAGGTGGAGCTTCTTTTCCATCCACCAGCTGTCTAAAAAGCCGGGGTTGACGTCGGGCGTGCGCGAAGATGTGCTTGAGCCCATTGGTGTTTTTTTATTGGTTATTTTACTCAAATCAACTTGATTAAAAGGATTAATTTGATGGTGTTTCCTTCAGGTATGTTTCTGACGCAGTGACAGGAGTCATCATCGTCTCAATGCTCTTCTTCTTCCCCTCCAAGAAACCTTCTCTCAGCTGGTGGTCCAACCCTCAAGGTTAAACACACACAACATTAACAAACACGTTTGACTCAGTGTACCAATGAATTAGAATTAACTAATTCGAACCAAAGCAACAAACAAATGTCACAGAGTCATTCGTGTTTCATCCTGGAATTAATCTACAATATGTAGGTTTTATTTCCGATCTACAATAAAGATGACTGCACATCTCGTGTCCAACCTGGTGCGCTGTGTCTGCTTCAAATAACTTTATTGACATTGTCAACCAGTAGGTGTCCTGCAAGACACCAGGGTCTAAATGTCTCAATGGAAGAGCAGCAGCAACCACAGATGTACTAGTTGTAAAGTATTAACATACTCTACCATACAGATTGGTTAAAATAAGGTTTAATTAATTAAACATTAAACATTTTGCAGCTTTAACCAGACCACCACAAAGACTTGTGGTATCTTTTCTTCCAGGAGTTCGTAGATTATGACCTTATTTCCCCACTGTACAAGAACGAGAAATGAGCTCCGTTTTCCCAGGCAAAGTCCTTCTTTATTCAATCAAGGCAGGTCCCATAGTTACAAGTTACAAGCATTCAAGTCATCTTCTCATCATCTCCTCTACCTCTCTCCCACGCCAACTCTCCTCTCCTCTCTACATTGGGGGTTTAGTTCAGGTTTAAAATTAAATTGGCTTTAATTTGGGGTTAAATCTAAATTTTGAGTTTAGTATGAGAATACATTTCACATTTAGGATATTTCATTGATCTTTTGTAAAATTAGATAGGTTAAATTGGATTGTTAAGCCTAAAGGTTCATTTTAGTCAAAATGTATAGTCTGCATATAAGTAAGTTGACCTTAGGGACGAAACCACTGGCACGGTTGCTTAAATGCAAATGAGATAGTGAGTACATTTGACATGCTGGTGGTGTCAGGTCACTGAAGTGATCAAGGGGGGTATTTTCCCTAAATCAGTCTAAAATAAAATAGAGGCATTTCTGTATTTCTTTCTTAAATTGCAGACTAAGTATAGTTTGTCTATCTCATTTCTTTATTTTACACTTTCCTGTGTGAATGTTTTCCTTGAGTGAGTTTGTGGACTATTTGCTCATTCTATGGGGCCAGTATGCAAATGAGTATGCGTGTCTGTGACTGTGGGAGGTGAGGAGACATGCATGCGTGAGTGTCACCCAGAATGAGTAACCGTTAGTGAGATTAGCTACAATTTAGTAGTTATGGCCACAAAGCGTACTCCAGTGCAGATTATGCACAAGAAATATCCATCTAAGAATATTTCCAGCATTTCAGGGAAATGGCATAAGCGTTGGCCGCCATGGCCAAAAGAGGGCTCTTTCGAGATAGAAGACCTTGAATCTATAAAGGCAGAGTTGTGTACATATAGAGCAGATGAGACGACAAAAGAGAGAGAAATGAAAAGGAAAGAAGAACTGTCAGTTTTAGACTTGTTCTGTGAAGAGGGTCGGACTCGAAGATTGAAAGAAAAAGTGAAAATGGGTCCTCATATTGTCGCACATATAGCGAGCCAGAGGCCTGTCAGTGAGGAGATGAGCAGGAAATGGTCTGACTCCGCACCATTGTCTTCCGTGTCAGTACTGCCTGAGGAGAAGATGTCCGCTGATTGCAGCACAGACAACCAGAACCAGTGCATTGACATTGTGGGTCACAGCGACAACTCAGCACAGACTGAGGTGGACTTTCTGGAGAACAGTGACATGAGGACATCAAAGCCAGAGGACAGCGACACTCAACGCTCTGTTAAGAGGGAGCTGGACCGGGTACGTTCCCTGAAAGAGGACGTGACCAGTGAATTAAGGACACAGAGGCAGTATATGCGTGCTATTGAGACACGTTTGAGTGAAATTCTGATGAAAGAGGCCCATCTGGTCCTCGACTTGATTGACCTACATGATGAGGCTGCGCACAGCCACAGAGACAGTTCACATGGAGGTGAAGACATCTACAGAAGGGCAGCCCGCCCCAACACAGACATGAACATTGATTCTGACACGGAGGAGGACAGCTCTACTCAAGCCCGCAAGAAGAGAGACTTACAGCATTTGAGACGACTCGAGAAATGTGGGGACAAAGACACTGCACAGACCTTTATGGAAAGTATTGCTACAATTGCTAGGGAAGAAGTTGACTTGACCACAGGATGTGAAGCTGCTCGAGAACTGGACAAGCTGAAAAACAGGCAGAGTGGAAGTAAGAGGAAGAGGAAGAGCCTCAACAAAAGTGATGAGGACTTTGAACAGGACAGCAGTGATTGTGAGAGGCTTCCCCACACTCGCACACATTTGAGCCGGAGACGTGTGAAAGACTACAGGGGGGCTTTGAGCAGGCGCCCATGCAGACCACAGAAGAGGACTGCCAGTCACGCACTAGGATCGGAGGACTGGAATGAAGCAATGGCTGCCATGTCATTAAGAGAGGAGGCCCTAGAACGAAAGATGCAGGACCTGGCGGAGGTTCAAGCAGGTCTGAAGGAAATCATGGAGAAGAGGGCTGAGATGCCCACACCTGACATTGACACAGTTGTCACTCAGCTGCCAGTGATGAGAGGGAAATATATGCCATGGTACCATTCAGACTTGTCATACGTTTTGAAACGTCTGCCACCCCTCAAACAGGGAGCATATCACTGGATTTCGACGTTTCATGCATTGATGAAGGACCCACAGTTGGGAATCAAGGATAATCAGTTGGCTATCGGTGACATGAAAGCATTGATTGGCATGCTGGAGAATGTGCATGTTCTTAATGATCTCTTGACCAAAGCAGATCTCAGAGAATATATCGACAATGCAGAGAATGACAGCGATCCTTTTGTGCCACACAGAAGTGCATTCTGGCGTACTCTGAGAGAAGTTTATCCGCTCAATGTGAACCCGGATAGCGTCAACATTGACCCACTGAGAGCCACAGAACAGCCGAGAGCTTATGTGGACAGATACTACCAGCAGTGGGCGGACTCGACAGGATCCAGCAAATGGCAATTTGCCAATCACAATGGGACGGAGGGTAGTGCCGTGCGGAGGAAACTTGAAAAAGGTTTGTCCCCAGATATGCAAGCTGAACTGGCGAAGATTGTGGAACTTGGTAGTATGCCTTTGGAAACCTACACGGGCCATATTGCTCACTGCGTCGACCTGGTCCGGAAAAAACAGGAGTTCCAAAGACTCGGAGATGTCGACCTTGTACGTCAAATGAATGAGAATACAGTGTCACTACAAGCGGAAGTGCTGACAAAGATTCAAGAAGAGAGACTGCAACCGCAGGACAGCGCAGACCAACAACAAGTGCTGCCATGGAGGATGAGGGCACCACAGAGTCAACAGCCAGTGTCATCCTATCAGTGGGCTGCACCTCAGCAAGGATATATTCCACTGACACGTCACAGCCCAGAAAGCTGGAGAATGAGAGGTGTTTGTCATAAATGTGGTCAGTATGGTCATTTTGCTGGACAGTGTGACCAGAACCCACAACGGGAAACTTTGAGGGAAGTCAAGCTTGACCGGATCTCATGAACAATGATTTGGACAGCTAAAGGAGAAGTGGCATGGCTCCTCCATGTTCTTCTTTTGACAGTTGACTTGACACGCCCCTCTCTGTGCTATTGACAGCATGGCTTTTGATCTGTCACCTAGCTGTCATCTGACACTTGACCCCGTTTTGTTTTTTGATACTTTGAGGTTCAGTTTAGGAATGATGTCCTAAACGGTTTGATTTGCTTTATAAGTTCTATTCATTGTCATACAAAAGAAGATAGTGTAGGTTAATAGTGATCAGATGAGTATTTTAGAATTTCCTTAAAATGTCACAGTGAAATCCAAACCAAAAAATAATAATTATATTCTAAATAATAATACAAATATTGTTTGGCTTTCCGAATCATGGGGTAGATGATGGTTTCTGCAGAACTATTCATCTGTCCATTATTCTGTGAAAGTTACTCACAAACTAGGGGGGGTCAGAGGTGCAAGGGGTATTTGTAGGTGTCTGTGAGTGTATTTAAGTCCTGGCCAGGCCTGTCTGTGAGAGAAAGAATGTTGGGGAACATTTATATATTTGAATTCAGTTTAATCATTCTGTTCAATTCTATTTACAGTTTTCTTTTAATGTTTAAAGTTTTAAGTGTATCTATTGCTTCCATGTTGATGTATTGATGTTTTACTGTATGTTTCTTCATTCATTTATTTTTGAGATTGAGATTGCAATAGTACAGTTTGATTGATTATTTTGTTTTACTTCTGGTTTAGCTGTGAGCTTCTGTGTTAATTTGCTGTTTCACATTTGGAATAGTGCCCAGGGGGGAGGAGGGTACTTATCTTACAAAGGGATTCGTTTCAGGGTTAATTGAGACATTTTGGGGAATTTGAACTTTTGGGGAGGAAAACATGTTGAGCCAATTTATGATTCATATTTTAGACTAATAGCCTTGAGGACTATTAGTAGGGGGTATATGTGGTGTAATTTGAATCATATATAAGCATATGGTTAGTCATCATTTCAAGCCATTTCTCCCTCCACCCCATCACCGTGTTTTAACTATTTGCATAACAATTGTCCTACAGGCAGGAAGCCTTGTGGGCTACACTCCTTGACTTCTCAAGATCTTGGGGTGTGATCTTTCATCTGATATTATCCATATGCCTTCTTGTTTGACTGATAAGTGACAGAGAGCCATTCTTTAGGGCAGGATGCTACAGTTTGTAGGCATGCATTTTATGAGTACTACAGGGGACTGTCACCGTTGGGGGTCTTTGATTAGCTGTTTAACACACACACACACACACACACACACACACACACACAGGGACAAAAGGTGACAATCCACTGCATGAGAGGGAGGTATAAAGGGATGGTTTGGGGGACTGAGAGGGGGTTGAAGTTGGGGAGGTTGGAGGGAGAGAGAGAGGAGAGGAGAGTTGGCGTGGGAGAGAGGTAGAGGAGATGATGAGAAGATGACTTGAATGCTTGTAACTTGTAACTATGGGACCTGCCTTGATTGAATAAAGAAGGACTTTGCCTGGGAAAACGGAGCTCATTTCTCGTTCTTGTACAGTGGGGAAATAAGGTCATAATCTACGAACTCCTGGAAGAAAAGATACCACAGATTCTAATGTGAGCTTGAACTGCAGCTGTTACAAATAAGTAGTACATCGTCAGAGGAATGTTAATTATGTAGATTAGAGTCTGAACAAGGTGTTTGTGTGATTATATTAATCTCACAAGAAAATGTTGCCACAGTCTCGCTCTGTGAGTGCACGCGCGCATGCATGCATTTGACATCTGTGTGTTTAGCTGTATATGAGCACACGCGCATGTGTGTTCATTCATTTCTGTGTGTGTGTGTGTGTGTGTGTGTGTGTGTGTGTGTGTGTGTGTGTGTGTGTGTTCAGCTGCTCAAACAAACCACTGGACTTGCATGAAGAATAGAAAAAAGCTCACAATGAACCCAAAAGAACATTGGGTTCACTGGGTTAAACAGTTCCATTTTTAGGCAATTTCATTCAAAACCAAGGTGCTTTTATGTTTCATGGACTGAGCACAACATTTACAGTAGGCTACATGTTACGCTGGAGTACATTTAACAATATTCTCATAGTACTTGTAAGTGGCATTATAATAAAAAGAAGAAAAACATCTGGCAATATTGTGACTAAGGTTATTACTAAATGTGTATTACCATAATAGTTATTGCTTCATCAGTGAGATTCATGAATGGATTTGTAGAAGCCTTTTCTTTCTAAAAAAGAGAAAGCAATTAGAACAAGGATATTCTAGAAATCCTCAGTGTTCATTTATTTTACAAATGGAACTAAATGAAAACACAAGGGTCCATTTGGTTTCATTTGGAAACTCTCAGTTACAACTGCATAGTTTTAGTTTTACTGAAGTAATTTGCAATTTTGCATCATGTACTGTAACAAACCTAGTGGGAAATAACAATGCAAATGAACTATGTTAAACTGTTTTGTCCTCAGCATCAAACACACCGTATGTTCCTCTGCTGTCCTGGAAGAAAGCTCAAGACTCGGTTCCGTGGAACATCATTCTGTTGCTTGGTGGAGGTTTTGCGATGGCCAAAGGCTGTGAGGTAGAGTTTGTTGATTATTGTCAGTCACAGTTTCAGCACGATCAGAACCCCATTGATGTCCATTATATACAATTACGTTCAATATCTCAAACAAATATAAAACATAATTATGTGAAGAATTATTATTATTGTGGAGGTTACCGTACTTCTTCTTTTAAAGATTTATTTTAAGCTTTTTATGGCTTTATTGATAGAACATCAGGTTGACCGCTACGCCTGCAGTCTGGGCCCTGTGGACAAGGCCAAGATAGACAGACAGACCGACAGACAGACAGACAGACAGACAGACAGACCGATCTAGACAAGCTAGCCTCTTGCATAGCCAGGATATAAACAGTACATTGTATATCTTTCACACACTGTCCCTTAACTACTCTGAAATAACAATTTTGCAACCCAATCTCATTTGTCCTGCTTTATCTCATGGTGCTGCTCATGTTGTGTGGTGATGTGGTGGTGGCATCCTATAGGAGTCAGGTCTGGCCACATGGATCGGAGGTCACCTCCAGCCTATCGCTCAGGTCCCACCAGCTGCAGCTGTCATGTTGATCACAGCCTTCCTGGCCTGCTTCACAGAGTTCGCCAGCAACACGGCCACAATCATCATATTTCTACCTGTCATCGCTGAACTGGTGAGTGCCTCCAGCATATCTACACACATCTGCTCCCTAATGATGATCGCCATGGTTAATATGGTTTATAATAATCATAATCAAAATAATCATAATAACATTACTATTATTATCTATTCTGTACAGTTCACATGAACCACGTGACCAGGCGGTGTTCTACCCCCTCAGTGTCGTAACTCTGGTTCTGCCATAAACAAACCCGATACGCCCATATATAGGCAGGACCACAGCCACGCGTGGAACCATGACTCAGACATAACCATAAACACACCCGATAGGAATGTCACTGAACTATGACTCAGACATGATATACCCTTATATAGGCATATGGAGATCCGGTTTGAATATTATTTCTTCCCTTGTGACATGAGGGGACAGTTAGGGGAATGTCAGTTATTCTGGGTTACAATGGACTACAGCCAATAACCCCTGTAGTTTCATAAATAAACCATATCGTCATATCTTAGAATATAAATTAACAAAGCTCTATACGTATAAGCATAATATTATACTATATACTACACAGGGGCGACTGTGGCTCAAGAGGTAGAGCAGGTAGTCCAATGACCCATGGGTTGGCGGTTCGAATCCCGGCTCCTCCTGTCTACATGTCAAAGTGTCCTTGGGCAAGACACTGAACCCCAAATTGCTCCCGATGTGCTTGGTACCTTGCATGGCTTCCGCCGCAATTGGTGTATGAATGTGTGTGTGAATGGGTCAATGTAATGCACAATCTATGTAAAAGCCCCTTGGATAAAGGCG